>NC_092816.1:166325815-166625815 GCF_023375885.2 Dermacentor andersoni
ATTGAACGTGTGACGTGTTTCTTGTATCTCCCAGTGATTCCAGATACAGCCGCAATTTCAGGTTTCTCTCTTGGCCGATAACTCTCGAGCGATCCAAGTCAATCTTGTGGCCCATTGCATCCGTGTCCTCGGCAAGGGCATTCTAAACGGTACACTTCTTTTCGACATCTTTCTGATGCTGCCTCAGTCTCTGTTTGTAATTGCCGGATTCACCGATGCATGCGTGGTCGCAATCTGCGCAAGGTGTCTTATAGACTAGGCCGGTAAACGTTTCTCTCTGAAGCCTGTCCTTACCGCCAATGAGGGCTTGCCTCAGCTTACACACGGGCACGTGCGCCACCTCGACGTCATAACTGCGCAGAACGCGAGACAAGGTTTCGCTTATCCCTGGAAGGTTTCGCTTATTCCCGCTGCACGCCGACTTTCAAGCCAACATACGCGCCCGTCAGTCGGAGTTGGTGCCCAGTGTCAGGCTTGACAGACTTTCGCAAAATACCAGGCCATACCGGCCGCACAGCAGAACTACGGTGTACAACGTTTCTTCGCACAGTGACGACCCAGCCGAGGCCTCGGTCCTGGAGCTAGGTCTGAATTTCAATGTTGCACCTGCCGCTGAGGTCAGAAAGGTTGTGTGTGCGGTGGAATGCGCAGTTAACCAAGTTGACCCGTCCAGCCGTGATGAGGCTCACACTCGCGCTATTGGTGCCCTTTTTGGTCTGCACCGGCGGAAGTTTGTTTCCCCTCTTTCTGCTGAAGAACGGAAAGCTGTCAAGCGACTTCAGGCGAATACTGGAATCGCCATTCTTCCCGCTGACAAGGGGAATGCAACAGTAATAATTGACATGGCTGTCTATAAAAACAAGATGTTGACCCTGCTTAATGACCAGGACACTTACGTCCGGCTCACTCGGGACCCCACCTTGAAGGTTCAGAGGGACTTCCAGGCTTTCCTGGCTGACGTGTTCCCCTTCGTAGTTCCCGAGTACAAGTCCTTGTATTTTAAGCTTCTCTGTCATAACGGTGCTGCACCTGCATTTTATTGCTTGCCGAAAGTTCACAAGCCTAACGTCCCCCTGCGTCCAATCGTTGACTACACCTGCTCCCCTCTCTACAAATTGTCTGCATACCTGCACTAGCTTCTGTCTCCAATCATCGGGAAGAGCTCCAAGCATGTGAGCTACTCCTGCGACTTTATTGAAAACTTCGTGACGTCACTCTAGACGACAACGACGAGGTGATGGTTTCGTTCGACGTGGTGTCGCTGTTTACCTAAATTCCGACTGACATGGCTGTGGAAGCATGCACTTCTGCTCTACAATCTGACAGGACTTTGCCAGACAGGTCGCCCATTGAAGTTCTCAACCTCAAGGGGGTCCTCTGTTTTCGCCTTGGAAACACGTACTTCTGCTTCGACAAGGTCTTCTACAGGCAAGTCCACGGTACGGCAAAGGGTGCATCCGTCTCTGTTACTGCTGGCAATCTTACGACGGAGTGTTTGGAAGGTCGTGCTCTCGCGTCCTTCAGTCTTAAGTCAAAAGTTTTTCTGCGCTATGTGGACGAATGTTTTTGTGTGATTCGGCACAGCGCTTTGGCTTCGTTCGCTGCGCACCTGAACAGTCGGGAAAAGGCCATTCCATTTACAGTTGAGACGGAGGTCAACAGCAGACTCCCATTTTTAGACGTACTTGTCACCAGACGCGATGGACCGCTCTCGTTCAGCGTATACCGTAAGCACACTCACACTGGCCCTTACCTGAACTTTCAATTCCTTCATCCTGACGCTCACAAATGGTCGGTTGCTGCCACCCTGCCCAACCGTGCGAAACGCATATGCACCACAGCAGAAAGTCGTTCCACCGAACTGGACCACGTGCGAGGAGATCTCTCGGCAAGCAGCTATCCCACGTCTTTTTTGAGTTCTGTGGAACGCCGCCTGTCCAATTCAGTCCGACCGGCTTATCCCCGACCAAGAAAGCGTGCTGTCATACCATACGTTCTAGGGATAAGCGAAACCTTGTGTCGCGTTCTGCGCAGCTATGACGTCGAGGTGCGCACGTGCCTGTGTGTAAGCTGAGGCAAGCATTCGTTGGCTGTAAGGACAGGCTTCCGAGAGAATCGTTTCCCAGCGTAGTCTATAAGATACCCGGCACAGATTGCGATTACGCATGCATCGTTGAATCGGGCAACTACAAACGGAGACTGAGGCAGCATCAGAAAGATGTCGAAACGAAACGTACAGTTTCGAATGCCCTTGCCGAGCACATGGATGCAACAGCCCATAAAATTGACTGGGATAGCTCGAGAGTTATACGCCAAGAGCGAAACCTGAAATCCGGGCTGTATCTGGAATCACTGGAGATACAAAGAAAAAAACACGTCACACGCTCAATCGAAATGAGGGGACCCTCTCCCCACCATACACGCGCTGCTTACGTCACGTTCTGAAGTATACATAAGCTTCCGTGGACTTTCCTTCATCCCATTGTGAACAAGGCTCCTGTAGGGAAGCCGAAACGTCTTTTAGGTTTATTCCTTTTTTGTTACTTCTTTTGGTCGGTGGCCGTCATTTTATTGCTTCATGCTTCATCCCGACCAGATGGGCTTCCGTCAAACCCTCGATTTCACAGAGGGATTATGGTTAGAGAAAACGGCTGTAACTCTTGTTTTATCAAACCTATCCCAAAACAAGTTATATGAGAACTAGCCGCTAAGAGGACTCTAGCAATATTGCGAGTTTCATCTACTTTTCACAAATACGTAGTTCACAGTGAAGTTGTAAATGTTGTGGAATTCCCGTCTGCTGTCAATACATGGGCGGAAACGGACTGGAGGGAAACGGACCGCCGCATGCTTGCCCGCTAGAATAAAACTTTAGTTCTTCCAAGTTTCATTCAGCTAATTGACTAGAAAGTATGCTCGATCGCAAATTACAAACAAACGTGTTTTGTTTTTGTACTCCTTTGACTGTACCCAGGTCAGCGCATATTGTCGCTTGTGTCGAGGCTCGGTTTAACGGCCACCTTGCGTCCTATACGCACTGTTACCATGAGTGGGCGTTGTGTGTAGTGGTTACGTCAAATTCGCTAGGCGACTTATACTACTACTACTACTACTACTACTACTACTACTAATAATAATAATAATAATAATAATAATAATAATAATAATAATAATAACTTTGCAGTGAAAGCGGACACTGTTTCGGCGTCCGTGACGCCGAAACAGTGTCCGCTTTCACTGCAAAGTTGGAACATACATCTAACCTCTACTACCATCTCCATTGCCGCGCACCTTCCCTCCATTTGAACGCTAGTTCCCTTTTCTTAAATTCCTGCACTTCTACAATGTATTTCCTTTCCTAATAGTTGGTGATGATGACCGTTGATATGTGTGCCGGTTGTCTTGAGGTAAGAGATTGCTTATGGTATTGCACGTAATGTTGTTCTCGTACTATCACTAGCTTGCTTTTTTTTCCCTTCCCATTTTTGTAACAGACTGCAATCCTGTGCCTGGTTGTGCTTCGCTTTTTTTATTTGAAATAATATTTTGTGGTGTTTGCACATTGAGCATGATCGATAGGGCGTTGATTCGCCTTTCTTGGCAAACTGGTGGTAAACCATCCTCGTGGTTGTGCTTCATTTCGTGTGCGCAGCATGCACGTTTTCGCAATGTTAATTTGAAATTGCGAGTGATCTTTGCCTTAAATGCTCTATATAGAAGCTTGCTTTCTTCTCTTTTTGCTCCAATATTATTCTGAATTTAGATTTTTTTCACAATGTACTTGATTTTGCACTGTTAAACTTTATTGTAATATTCATGTTATTGCTTGAAAAACGGCTTAGACCATATTCATCGCTTTTATGCTACCCTGGGGGATGTGCTTCGGTATTTCCTTGTCGATTCTTTTTGTTGTTTTTTGTTTTTTTTTCTTTGTCTTTTCAAACATGATTGTCTTTGTGATGCCCACCTGCTATGCTCTCAATTGAGAGTGGCAGTATTGAAAATAAATCATCATCATCATCATCATCATCATCAGCCTGGTTACGCCCACTGCAGGGCAAAGGCCTCTCCCATACTTCTCCAACTACCCCGGTCATGTACTAATTGTGGCCATGTTGTCCCTGCAAACGTCTTAACGTCATCCGCCCACCTAACTTTCTGCCGCCCCCTACTACGCTTTCCTTCCCTTGGAATCCAGTCCGTAACCCTTAATGACCATCGGTTATCTTCCCTCCTCATTACATGTCCGGCCCATGCCCATTTCTTTTTCTTGATTTCAACTAAGATGTAATATACCCGCGTTTGTTCCCTCACCCAATCTGCTCTTTTCTTATCCCTTAACGTTACACCTATCATTCTTCTTTCCATGGCTCGTTGCGTCGTCCTCAATTTCAGCAGAACCCTTTTCGTAAGCCTCCAGGTTTCTGCCCCGTACGTGAGTACTGGTAAGACACAGCTGCTATACACTTTCCTCTTGAGGGATAGTGGCAACCTGCTGTTCATGATTTGAGAATGCCTGCCAAACGCACCCCAGCCCATTCTTATTATTCTGGTTATTTCAGTCTCATGATCCGGATCCGTGGTCACTACCTACCCTAAGTAGATATATTCCCTTACCACGTCCAGTGCCTCGCTACCTATCGTAAACTGCTGTTCTCTTCCGAGACTGTTAAACATTACTTTAGTTTTCTGTAGATTAATTTTCAGACCCACCCATCTGCTTTGCCTCTCCAGGTCAATGAGCATGCATTGCAGTTGGTCTCCTGAGTTACTAAGCAAGGCAATATCATCAGCGAATCGCAAGTTGCTAAGGTATTCTCCATCAACTTTATCCCCAATTCTTCCCACTCCAGGTCTCTGAATACCTCCTGTAAACACGCTGTGAATAGCATTGGAGATATCGTATCTCCCTGTCTGACGCCTTTCTTTATTGGGATTTTGTTGCTTTCTTTGTGGAGGATTACGGTGGCTGTAGAACCGCTATAGATAGCTTCCAGTATTTTTACATATGGCTCATCTACACCCTGATTCCGTAGTGCCTCCATGACTGCTGAGGTTTCGACTGAATCAAATGCTTTTTCGTAATCAATGAAGGCTATATATAAGGGTTGGTTATATTCCGCACATTTCTCTATCACCTGATTGACAGTGTGAATATGGTCTATTGTTGAGTAGCCTTTACGGAATCCTGCCTGGTCCTTTGATTGACAGAAGTCTAAGGTATTCCTGATTCTATTTGCGATTACCTTAGTAAATACTTTGTAGGCAACGGACAGTAAGCTGATCGGTCTATAATTTTTCAAGTCTTTGGCGTCCCCTTTCTTATGGATTAGGATTATGTTAGCGTTCTTCCAAGATTCCGGTACGTTCGAGGTCATGAGGCATTGTGTATATAGGGCGGCCAACCTTTCTAGGACAGTGTTCCCACCATCCTTCAACAAATCTGCTGTTATCTGATCCTCCCCAGCTGCCTTCCCCCTTTGCATAGCTCCCAAGGCGTTCTTTACCTCTTCCGGTGTTACTTGTGGGATTTCAAGTTCCTCTAGACTATTCTCTCTCACCTTATCGTCGTGGGTGTTACTGGTACTGTATAAATCTCTATAAAACTCTTCAGCCACTTGAACTATCTCATCCATATTAGTAACGATATTGCCGGCTTTGTCTCTTAACGCACACATCTGATTCTTGCCTATTCCTAGTTTCTTCTTTACTGCTTTTAGGCTTCCTCCGTTCCTGAGAGCCTGTTCAATTCTATCCATATTATAGTTCCTTATGTCCGCTGTCTTACGCTTGTTGATTAACTTAGAAAGTTCTGCCAGTTCTATTCTAGCTGTAGGGTTAGAGGCTTTCGTCTCCTGCGATAGCTTACTGGTTTCCTGTTTAACGGCGTTGCCACCGACTTCTATTGCGCACTCCTTAATGATGCCCATAAGATTGTCGTTCATTGCTTCAACCCTATGGTCCTCTTCCTGGGTTAAAGCCGAATACCTGTTCTGTAGCTTGATCCGGAATTCCTCTAGTTTCCCTCTTACCACTAACTCATTGATTGGTTTCTTATGTACCAGTTTCTTCCGTTCCCTCCTCAAGTCAAGGCTTATTCGAGTTCTTACCATCCTATGGTCACTGCAGCGCACCTTGCCGAGCACGTCTACATCTTGTATGATGCCAGGGTTCGCGCAGAGTATAAAGTCGATTTCATTTCTAGTCTCACCATTCGGGCTCCTCCACGTCCACTTTCGGCTAACCCACTTGCGGAAAAAGGTATTCATTATCCGCATATTATTCTGTTCTGCAAACTCTACTAATAACTCTTCTCTGCTATTCCTAGAGCCTATGCCGTATTCCCCCACTGACTTGTCTCCGGCCTGCTTCTTGCCTACCCTGGCATTGAAATCGCCCATCAGTATACTGTATTTTGTTTTGACTTTACCCATCGCCGATTCCACGTCTTCATAGAAGCTTTCGACTTCCTGGTCATCATGACTAGATGTAGGGGCGTAGACCTGTACAACCTTCATTTTGTACCTCTTATTAAGTTTAACAACAAGACATGCCACCCTCTCGTTAATGCTATAGAATTCCTGTATGTTACCAGCTATGTTCTTATTAATCAGGAATCCGACTCCTAGTTCTCGTCTCTCTGCTAAGCCCCGGTAGCACAAGACGTGCCCGCTTTTTAGCACTGTATAGCACTGTTTTTAGCGCTGCTGGGGACTTAGGGCCGGGGTTTGATTGTTGTGTTCATATAGGAGGTTGTGGCCAAGTACTGCACCAGGGTGGCCAATCCTGCTCTGGTGAGAGAGTGCGTTACCGGTTCTGGTCACCGGTATCAGGCCGCACTCCAGGCCTGTTTGTGCAATTTTCTCAACACACGGTTGTTGTTTTTTTTTTTCTGGTATTTTCCGGTGGAGAATTGTGCGGCCCGGGATTTGAATCACGGTCCTCTTGCATGGGAGGCGGATACTGTACCGTCCCCGCAGGAGTTAAATTTTAAAATATATTGTGGGATTTTACGGGACAAAACCACTTTCTGATTACGAGGCACGCCGTAGTGGAGGACTCCGGAAATTTCGACCACCTGGGGTTCTTTAACGTGCACCTAAATCTAAGTACACGGGTGTTTTCGCATTTCGCCCCCATCGAAATGCGGCCGCCGTGGCCGGGATCCGATCCCGCGACCTCGTGCTCAGCAGTCTAACACCATAGCCACTGAGTAACCACGGCGGGTCCCGCAGGAGTTGTACGCCTCATTTAATATACAGTGGTGCCCTATTTGATCAGTCAAGTTGGACCAATCTGAGCTCGGTTATACCGCACGGATGGCACTCGGCTAGAGAACCTGGTATTTATGACCTGCACATGTGAGGCCCTACATATTTGAAGATATATATCTTTCTTTTTTTTTTAGGAGGGTTCCCGTACAGTGATAAAATAAAGGAAAAGACATTAAAAGAAAGAAAAAAAGAAAGAAAAAGGGGCGAAAAAAAAAGGAACATAATGGTTGATTTGAACTCGTGACCCTTCGATGTTGCCCGGAAAGATAGCTCAGTCGGTTGGTTCGTCAGGCCCCAGGCTACTTTCAAGCGCCACAGCTCCTGCTCCGAGCCTCACACTTACGTGGAGAGGGACTCATGTTGTCCGCGATAGTGGACAACATTCCGAGTGGTTGGAAGGCATACTTTCTTATAAAAATGGCTGCCCGAGGAGAAGAGCGAACTCGAGCGGCTTTAGAGACAAGGAAAACTGCCTTAAAATATTTAGACTTGAGGGAAAGCTTCGTTAACAAACTATAACATGGCAATCAGAACTCGAATACGACGAGAGAAATTATTGAGACGTGGAAAATTTCCTTGAAATAAATATGGTTTGCGAGACAGATACTTGTAAGTATTGAACCTCTTAAAAGATGAGGGGAAATTTGCGCTCACCGAGAGGGCATCGTCCGTACGAGACCACCACCAGGCACCTTAGTGAGACGTGGAGAGCTTCGCGGCCGGAACAGAGCCTCCCGTCCCCGCCGGCGAAGAGGGGGAAACGCGCGTTCCGATCGCTCAAGGTTGCGCGGACATAGTATGACTCTAGCGTCTAGGAGAAGCTTAACCAGGTGCGATGGCGGCACGCATAGCGTGGGAAGCTAGCCGCCAGAATAACAATTTCAAGGACTGCTGCTGACGAGGGCGAAATACCTTCGTGTAATTATAATAACCCTAATAGGACTGCTTTCGAAAGAAAAAAAAGGAAATGGCCCAGAGGGCTATACTACGAGAGCTATGACTGATAGTTCTCCTTCTCTCTCTCTCTCTCTCTCTCTCTCTCTATATATATATATATATATTCATCTCATCTATGGGATCACATGCGCGCGCTCTATAAATAATAATAAATATCTGTATATACATAGATGCGTCTATTCAGGTAAAACACACCATAGCTTCGCTGCTCGTCCTTCTTCACAGAGTCGTGGGGTTGACGACCTTTTCTTGCTTGCGCTTGCCTTGGATATTCACGCTACGGAAACGTGGTTCACAATTATTAGTAATACGGCGAATGCACATCTTGCTGACCACTGCAGTAGCTGTTCCACTTGTGAAACACGTTTCCGTATGCTAAAAATCCTAGGCAAGAACTAGCAAGAAACCGCTGGTTGAACGTTAGAGCCATTTTTTTTATGAGAAAAGCTGGTAAAGATTGTGTAAGCGAAACATCGATTGAACTGTGTAATACAGAAATGAAATTCCTGTCGCGCTTGGTGTAATCACTTCCTGACTGACGAATTCCGTTTTTCTTAGTAACCGTGAGCCTGCACGGCTCGTGGATATAATGTATATAACTGTCGGTTTGGCTTCAATAAAATCACTTTTTAAGGTGCGCCTGTGTTAGCCTTCCTTTCTATTGTGCCGTCCCGTTGCGGGCTATTTCAAAATGGTTCTCTTGTAAAAACACTAACTCATCTCAAAAAGACCGCACGCGATGAAGCCAAGTGTCTTACCAACTGGACTAAACCTGCGCCTCCTAGATAGCGGGCCTGTGCCTTGTGCTTTATGACATCATGCTACTGACCGAAATTTCTATTGACAAGGCCAGCGTTACGAAAGTGGGGACGTCAAAATTATACCAATACCATCAGCAGTATACGAATTAGCGTTGCCATAGCAGCTAGGCTACCACGGCGGACACATAAGTGTTGATTTGGTGGTCGACCGCTTCCGTAGTGTCGCCTAAACCATGCGGTGTGCTTTACTTAATGCACCTCTGCTTCTGCACACCCGGCATAATTTGCCCGCTTGACATATTTGTACGTCATTTATTTTTCAGAAATATCAGGAACGGACTGCATCGTACATCGAACATAAGCTTATCCAGTTTCTCCGTAACCGCTGTCGTATAGTAATAGGGTTTCCTTGCCTTCTCACATCACCCCCCCACCACTCTTTTATGTGAACTGGCTCTTCTCCTCCCTCCTCTCTGCAGTTCTATCTACGTCCCTTCAGGACTCGCACGTTAGTAGACTCGGAAGCGCTGCAGTATCTGCAGTGCTTTTGAGGAGGGTCACCTATAATTACAGCTGTGAAGAGGCTAATGTGGCGATGTCCATAGAGATCCAGAGGTCATTGTACACATTCGACGCGGTGGGGTCCAAACGAGTTGCTCGCGTCGCTTCCTGTCTGACTCACTCCTGTCATGTACGCGCACGCTCTGAACCACCTCCCCATGCGGCATACCAGACAGCAGCAGCAGCAGCAGTGGAAAAGTCGAAGGAAGAGGCAAAGAAAGCTTCGGTTTAAAAGTGGTTAGCTAATACAGCATAACTGATTAGTTAATTGTATCCAGGAGCAATGATGTCTGATATGGTTGAACGAAGCTTTCAGTTGTCCTTGATTGCAGCAACTATACCGGGAATGTGGTTCCATTTTTCAGAGGTGCGGGGAATAAATGATTCGTGACAGGTTCTGGTATGGCATTGAAATATTCCAACTTTGTGGCTATGATCAATGGCATAGGAAATGTACGTAGGAGATGATATAATGTTATCGCGCAGGCAATAATTCTCGAAATATAGCTTAAGGAATATAGCAAGGCGAAATCACTTACGCCGGACTGAGAGCGGAGGAAGTAGCAAGGAGTTTTCCATGGAAGTCACACTTCACGTGCTGCTAGAATTGCCATAAATTAACCGCGCAGTTTTACTTTAGATTAGTTGAAGTGATTGAATAAGGGATTGTACTTGTGGGTCCCAGATGGATGAACCATACTCCATTTCACTCCTATAAGCGTTTTGTATAAGATTACATTTAATGATGCAATAGCACAAGAAATTTCGGCTAATATAACGTAGCATGCGGTTGTTAACCAATTAAAGACCAGCGTGACCATATGGTCACGTTAGTCTTCACAGTGGATTTCAATTAATTAAGATTAACAAAGCGGCACCAAAATCGCCTTTGACGTGCCGTTTGACAGATTACAGTTCCCTTTATGGATACCAAGTCGCAGCAGCTGTCAGTCGTTTTGTGGGAGCCCCTCGCAAAGGCGGGAATAAGTGTTGCTCTGCGAGTAGCGTTGCCATGCATCGCTCCAAGGGATAAGCGTGTTCTTTTTTCACTTATTGTTTAAGCAATAGTCAGATATCCTTATCTCCGTATTGCCCTTTGAATATGTGACCTTCGATGAGCATTTGTGAGATTAATGTTTGATTTATCCATGAAGGAACGTGTCATCTTGCGCGTTGCCATATGGTGACGCTGGGCCTTTAGGCTACCGAACTTTTTATTTAACTTCATTCTCATCTCTTGCACGTCTGCTGCCGCGTTCTCGCAGTGGTTATTTTTTATTTTATTGTCTGAATAGGTTGATGTTGGAAAAGATAGCGAAGATAGTCGTAGAGGAAGATGACGTCGTGTCAGTGATTTATATCGAGCCGCCAGAGGCTAGCACCTATTCGGATGAAGACTCGGTCGATGAAGACTCAGGTGGGCTTATTGACAATCTAAGCAGGTGGCAGCTATGAGCCGGCGCTGAAACGCGGAAAGCCTATCCCCTTCGGGTATAAAGTGTGGTGCCTAAATGCCAAGAACAGATACCTTGAAAACTTCAAAGTGTATCAAGGCAAGCAGCTAGGGGGAGATCCCAGCACATCTGAAAAATATGAAAATGACTTCGGAAGAGCAGCGGCGCCACTTCTTCAAATGGAGGAAGAAGTCGCAGCAGAGACGCACGGCTTTCCTTTCTTTTTCTATTTTGATAATTTATTCACAAGCATGAAGCTACTCAGGCATCTCAAGGCACACGGCTACGAAGGCACGAGCACAGTGAAGCAGAACTGTGTTCCCAAAGAGTGCTCTATCGCTTGACCAGAATACGTCAAGTGCCAACCTCACGGGCACGAAGATCCCGTGCTGAGCGACCACGGGATAATTGCGGTCCGCTGGATGGAGGATTCTGTAGTAACGATCGTAAGCACCATTCACGGTGTAGAGCCAATGTCATCTGCAGACAGGTACTCTCGTGTTGAGAAGAGGCGAATGAAGATGGCTCGTCCAAACACTTTTGCTCAGTACAAGTTTTATAGGAGGTATGGACCAGATGGATGCAAATGTAGGCGCCTATAGGATTGCAATCCGTGGCAAAAAGTGTTGGTGGCTGATTTTCATATGACTTTGTAATCTATCTATCAGCAACGCTTGGGCGCTAATTCGTAGCACAGGGCTCAACGTCACGCAGGTGGAATTCCGCAGGCAAATTGCACAAAGCAACCTGATGCGATGGGACAATAAGCCTAGAGGACCTGGTCAACGCAGAATCCCAAAGACTTGTGATGTCCTGAATGGTACACGGTATGACCAAGCGGCCCACTTTGTTGCAACAATACCTAATGGCAAGAGGCCGAGGTGCGCATGAGATAATTGCAACAGCGCGGTGCACACACAATGCACAAAGTATGACGTCGGCATGTGTATTCCATGATTTAAACCATATCACACTAAATAAGTGCTCGACTATTCGCTATGTATGTTTTTTCTGATGTTTCATGGCTTGAAATAAATGTTTTTAACTTTGCGTATTTTGCTGTAGCGTAAGGGCCCAGTGTGACCATATGGTCACGGGCTATATTTCCAAAACTAATTACGCAAGAGTAATAAATGCTTGCATGTGAATTATTAGTATAAAGGTAAGCTAATATATTAGATTTATTTCAAGATAGCAAAAAAAAATAAGAAACCGGTCCCTAATGGGTTAATGTTAATTGCCTTATCGATGTGTAAAGACCAGGAAGGTGTCGAGGTTATGTGAGCGCCTAAGTATCTACGGGAGGTTACGGCTCTGAGGGAAGTATTAAATAGTTCGGCGGAGAAATATTGCTGCTAGTTACACGCATACCTTTACGTTTAGTTACGTTAATATGCATTACCCATATTTCACACCAGTTAGAGACAACGTTAATATCGTCGTGTAGGAATTTGTCATCACATTTGTTGAAGATTTCACAGAGGATAACACAGTCATCTGAGAAAAGGTAAATGTTAGAAAAACATCATTGCTTAAATCGCTAATGTAAATTAGGAAAGAAAGATTGCCTTGAACTGATCCTCGGGGCACACCAGAGTCTACGGGGTTAAATGGGGATATATGGTGTTTTTGACTGAACATACTGTGTCAGATTAAAGACAACATTCCCCGCAGGGGCGTCTGCGGGAGCAGGCGCTTGGTGTGTTGCGACATCACGAACCAGAGTACACGATGGTTGGACCCTCCCGCATGTAGCCGTGCGCGGCTTAGCCGTGTCCTAGGAAAAGGGGATCCGGGGGGTTGAGCCAATGCCGGGTGTTTGTACCTTTACGGTCCCTCAATGGCGGTAACGCACCACTTTGGCGTACGCTTCCCGTAAACGGCACCTCCAGATTGACCCGCCCGGAGGAAATCGGCAGTCGCCTTTTCCTGTTCTCCTCTTCGATCTTCGACTTTCTTTCTCACTTTTAATCTTTCCTGTCCTCTCTTCACTTCTCACTTCAAACTTTTTGGGCGACAAGAGTTAACCTCCTGTGGGTAGCCAACCTTAGGTACACCATATTTACTTATAGCAATAGCGCACAGCTGGCGTTTGTAGGGCATGTGTCTCCAGGCCTTGCAGCGGCCCCTTGTTGGGCTCCACGGTGGGTGGCTGGCGTTGCTGCCGAACAATTTGCCTTTACATATGGAAACGTCATACCTTCCACTCCCTCATCGCCCTCAGAAACGAGTGTGCACCGAAGTTCTCAAATTTTTTGGACGAAACATTGAAATTTTCCAAGATTTCCTGTAATACATTCAGAGAAGAAAGAAAAGGCAGCGAGAATGATCTCACCTTTTCTGGTTGCAAAGACACTGAAGCTTTTGGCCCAGGCTATAGAGTCGCCAAGTTAGCAAGCGGTGATCTCCTCTTAGAACTTCGTGAAAAGAAACAGCACGAAAAACTCTCTAACCTAGTATCTTTCGGGAGTCTTCCAGTGACGGTCACACCACACCGCACAATGAACACCACCTGCGGAGTCGTTTCCCATGCTGATCTCACGGAGCTGACTGAAGAGGAACTGCTGGAGGGCTGTAGCGATCCAAATGTGATTACTGTCAAGAGAATAAAGATCAGGCACGATGGCAAGGGGATTGAAACAAAGCACCTAATTCTAACTTTAGCATCACGTGTGATAACTTTGACTATAGAGGCTGGGTACATAAAGACCCGAGTCAGACCGTACATCCCCAATCCTCTCAGATGCTTTAACTGTCAAAGATATGGCCACAGTTCACAGAACTGCTGAGGCCTCCAGACTTGCGCTAAACGTAGGGCCCAAGAACACCGATCTGACAATTGCGAGAATGCTCCACACTTCGTGATCTGTGATGGGGAGCACGCCGCGTAGTCGCGGTCCTGTCCATCATGGAAGAAAGAAAAATAAATAATCACAATCAAAGTTAAGAAAAAGATATCGTTCAAAGAGGCACGCAGGCGGGTAGCATGCCTGCCAAAGAACAGCTTTGCCCAGGTGGCGCGTCAGGGGGCAGCGCGACAACGGCCTCCGGCGGCTGTCCGACCCACACCCAGTGAGGCGGCAGTCACGCCATCCGCCCCGCCCCCGGCGGCGGCAGCTAGCGCTGCTCCGCTGCCCAAGCAGCACAGGCCATCTACCTCAGGAATGGTGGCCTGAAAGGTTTCGTCTATGAAGACGAGGCCTTCACATCAAACGCAGCGCTCGCAAGAGCGCCTGTCCAGCGCCTCGCAAGATGCGATGGACACAACAACGAGCCAGAGGGAGCCACCAGCGCTTCTGGAGCGGCGAGCTCCAGAAGCGCTCGACCGCTCCAAAAAAGACAAAGCTCTCGTCACGGCGCCTTCGAAGGGCATGCGAGCTAATCCTGGTCTCTTAAACGCACAGCACACAACACATTTTCTATAATGGAGACACAAATACTACAATGGAAAGTACGAGGAGTTCTACATAACCCCGATGACATTAAAGAATTCCTACATGAATATAGTCCAAAAGGGCTGTGTGTTCAAGAAACGCAGCTGAAACATACGCAAAGTAATTTTCTCCGACAGTACGCTATTTTTCGTAAAGACCGTGATGACACCGTCGTGTCGTCCGGGGGTGTCGCTATTATAGTTGACAAAGGTGTTGCCTGCCGGGAAAAAAAAGCGTACGCCCCTAGAGGCTTTTTCTGTCCGAGGGGTGTTGTTTAACATGCTAGTCACTATTAGCTCTATATACATTGCTCCGAATTAACAAGTTCACAAAACAGCATATCAAAACTATATAGATGAACTTCCGGCGCCCTACATAGTTGTCGGCGACTTAAACGCACATAGCACTTTGTGGGGAGACTGTCGTTGCGATGCGAGAGGTCGCCTAATTGAAAACTTCCCTCCTCAGGAGCATGTATGATTAATAAGAAAGAGCCAACGTACTACAGTGTGGCACATAACACGTACTCATCCATAGACTTAAGTTTAGTATTGAGTACACTAATTCCGTATATTGAGTGGAGTGTTCTGAAGAACTGCTTTGGAAGCGGCCACTTTCCAATTATATTAAACCTAACGAAACAGGTTGGATGCTCGCAACATTTTCCGCGATTGAACATGAACTCAGCAATCTGGGGACTGTTCCTAGAGCTGACGTATTTAGGCGGAGATAACATTGCTGGCTTCAATGTAGACGACGCTGTGGCATATCTAACAGGTTTTATTATTGACGTTGCAACTAAATGTATCAAGCAAACTAACGGACTGGCAAGTAAACGTCGCATCCCATAGTGGAAAGTCGAATGTGGGAAAGCACGACAAAATCAAAATAAGGCCTGGAGATTGCTTCGAAATTGTCCAACCGCTGAAAACCTTATTAATTTCAAACAAGTGAAGTCACAAGGCCGGAGAACACGTCGACGTGCAAAGAGAGAAAGCTGGGATAGGTACATCTGTAGTATAAATTCGTACACTGATGAAACAAGACTATGGAATAGGGTAAATAAGTTATTGGTCGGGAGTCGCATCCCCTACCATGAGTAAGTAGCCAAGGTGGTAGCCTAGAAAATCCGGTGGATTCTCTAGGCGAACACAGAAACATTTCTAAGACACAAAGAACGCAAGGAGCGGCATCCCCTAAACCTCAAAGGTCATCGAGTGATGCTTACGATTTCCGCCAAGTTCTGCCCATTTACTTTGGCGGTACTTGAGGCATCTCTAGCCTTTTGCAGCAACTCGGCGCCAGGTGGCGATCGTATCATATACGAAATGGCTAGGCACCTGCCCCATGAAGCACTCGAAGCACTGCTATCTCTTTTCAATGCCATGTGGGCGGCGGAGTATATTCCATCGTGCTGGAAAGAAGCTATAGTCATCCCCGTACTTAAACAAGGGAAAGACCCTGCCTTAGCCAGCAGCTACAGGCTAATAGCGCTAACAAGCTGTCTGTGGAAATTTTTACCAAAAATGGTAAACCGTTGATTAATCAGTTTCCTAGAAAGTAACAACAAACTAGACCCGCTTGAATGCGGTTCCCGAGGGGGAAGGTCGACAATAGACCACCTTTTCCACATTGAGGCAAACATTAGAGATGCGTTCATTCATAAGCAATTTTCACTTTCGGCATTTCTAGAACTAGAGAAAGCGTACGACACGACATCGCGATTCGGGATCCTCCGCGATCTTTCCGCGGTGGGCGTCCGTGGGAACATGTTAAGCACAATTGAAAGCTATATGTATAACCGCACTTTTCGAGTAAAAATTGTTAATGTCTTATCTACATCATTCACCCAAGAAGCTGGTGTTTCACAAAGGGACGTACTTAGTTGCACACTGTTTCTTGTAAAAATGAACAGCCTGCATACAGTCGGTCCACGAGCAATGTCTTATTCCGTTTATGATGATGATGTACAAATAAGTTTCAAATCATGCAATATTGCTATCTGCGAACGACAACTGCAGCTTGGGATAAACACATTGTCTAAATGGGTGGATGAGAACTGCTTCAAAATAAACACCCAAAAGAGTACCTGCGTACTCTTCGCAAACAAGAGAGTGGTAGCACCACTGCCTAGTATTAGGTTCAAGGGAGACCAACTCTCTGTGAGCAGCCAACACAAATTCCTGGGAATAACTTTAGATTCAAAGCTCACATTTATTCCCCATATTCAAAATCTAAAAATAAAATGTCTGAAAACAATGAACCTTATAAAGCTTCTGTCATACACTACATGGGGTAGTGATCGAACGTGCCTTCTGAACTTATATAACAGTCTTGACGGCTCCTGCCTTGATTACGGAGCAATAACTGATAATTCTGCAACGCCAAGTGCATTTAAAATCTTAGAACCCGTCCACTATCTGGATATCAGTCTCGCGAACGGTTATTTCAGGACAAGTCCAATCCAGAGCATCTACGTAGAGTAAAATCAGTAGTCACTTCATCTGCAGCGGTCATACAGCAGTTTTACATATTTTCTCAGAGTACAAGCGAACATTGAACATCCTTGTTATTCAACCATAAACGATATCGCCGCTGTAACCATAACCATAACCGACTTGCAGTGAGAACGCCGTTTGCTTTGCGTGTGAGCAACCTAATTGAGGAAATGGGTGTTCCCCTCCTTGAACATTGCCCTATGACTCAATCGAAGCTGTTACCGCCGTGGCAGTGGCAGCTCATAGACTGTGATATGTAGTTTGTAGATGTCACGAAACATGCGCCAGAGGCACAAATTAAAATTAATTTTTTTAGAACTCTAGTATAAGTACTCTTGCACTGAGTTTTACGCGGACGCTTCCAAGTCGTATGCAGGGGTTTCTCACGCAGACATCGGCCCATCTTTTTCCGAATCCGGCACACTGCACCCGGAAACTAGTATGTTTACGGCTGAAGCCCATGCGCTATCGTTGACAGTGAAGCACATAATGAAATAAAAACTTCGAAAAACAGTCATATATACAGACTCTCTAGGCGTCGCAAAAGCCCTGAAGTCACTCTGTAAACACAAGAATCCTGTACTTATTGAGCTATACTCTGTTCTGTGTAGAGCATACATATCTAACCAGCCTATCAATATATGCTGGGCACCTCGCCATAGAGGCATTGAAGGAAATGTTCTAGCAGACCAAATGACCAGATCAATTACGTTGCAAGCTACTCTTACCGCTGCAGTCCCTGCTACTCATCTGAAGCCTCTCTTACGAAGGAAACCGCGGAACCACGGGCTACGCTTGTGGGACGCGGAAACAAATAATAAGCTGCACGTGACAAAGCCACAGTTAGGTTTTTGGCCCTCCGTAACAAAATAAAGGCGAACAGGTGTCCTATTCTGTCGACTCAGAATAGGACACACATTTGCTACCCATAATTTTCTACTTGCTGGAAATGAACCCCCAGCCTGTGGTAGTTCTGATGAGAGACTGACCGTCAGCCACGTGCTCCTGGAGTGTTGGGAAACCGACGCTGAGAGAAAGAAACATTTTCCTCTTGCATTCCGTTAGTACATCCCTCTTCCCCTGGCTAGTTTCTTGGTAACCAACCGCTGTTTAACACCAAGGCAGTCCTCGCTTTCTGAATGATGTTATCTTACATGTTATAAGTCCATTAAATTCATAGAGCATCCTCGCTCCAGAGGATGCCGCTGCGATAATTGTTTTGCATAGCACACGCCTCCAGGCCCTTGTGTTTCAAGGGCTCAAGGAGGCAGTAGTGCTCTAGCCAATCTTAGAATTTGATATATTTTACATATCGCATCATTCTTTTGAAATGCAACTTTATATTCATAATACACGTCATATGTCATCTACATATTCTTATCATACATATTTTACTCACTTTAGAGCGCCTATTTTTAAGGCCCCTTTGCAGCCACGTCCCACCGACTTAACAGAACTCATAACTACACTGCGAACTCATTACCACGGGCATGGCGCTCTTTGGCCGTACTTGGCCCTTGCGCCATTAAACATCCAACATTTATTGATTCAAAGACAACATGTTCAAGCCAAGCAAACAGAAACAGGTTAAGATCAAGACTATGTTTGCTAAGTTTAAATAGGAATTATTTGTGATAAACTTTCTTAAAGGCCTCGGCGAACTAAGAAGAAACACAGTCCTCGAGTTAACCTTTGTCGAGGATAAGATGAAGGCTTTGAGTAAAAGAAAAGTTGAGTTTCGCAAGTCAATTTTTTGGGAAACCATGTTGCGCTTTCGTGAAATATGAAAAATTGTCTAAGTGTTTTGCTAAATGTGAGTACAGAATATGCTGGCGCACCTTGCAAGGAATACTGGCGAGGGTAATTGGGCGATACTGGAGGGGCGAATTTTCGCTGCCGGACTTGCGAAATGGGACCACCTTCACAACCTTCCGATCTGCAGGGATCTGATGGGTGTCTAAAGATGGCTGAAAAATGCTTGAAAGTAAAACAGAAGAAATATAAACAGTATTTCTCACAAATATGGGGTTAATCAAATCAGCACCAGCACTTGATAATAACTTAGGAGCATTAATTACATTTTCGACCCCAAGATATTCAATGACAACAAAATCTGTAGCGGATTGAGTGTAACACTCAAGAGTTGGAAGCACAGGATCAGTGCATACGACAAAGTTGTTAAAGAAAACAAAATTAAGGATACGGAAACACACATTATAGGGTACCGGTGAACCACTGGACTCATCCGCTTGACCGAATTATTGTTGGAGGGGGTAATAACATGTCAAAACTTTTAAGGGTTAATTCGCAAACATTATGCGCAAAGTGTGTTCTTGGAATGCCTTTTGGTAAGCTTTGTGGCCTCTGCGTAGGTATTTTTCGTCGCCTTATACGCATTACATTTTCAAGCCAGTGCACTTCTTTTCGAAATTCGATACAGTCGTTTTTCTTTTTTTTCGTGGAAAGCTTTTTCAACAGGGAGTTGAACCAGGGCTTCTTGACATTACATGATATTACACTTGACGGAATAAACCTATCAGTGAACTAATGTATATTATTTTTGAAGACGACCACATAGTTCTGACGAACCATGTGGTCATCAAATTCGCTTGGAAAAGCATCAAGAAGGTTAGCCAGCTCAATATTATAGTCGTCAAAATTTGCCCTATTATAGCGATAATTTTTAAACTGGTTTTAGCACAGGAGACAATATGTTGAACGAAAGACACAGGTGACCGATTAAAGCCGGTAAGCATGAAATATTGGTAACTACGTCAGGTTGACAGCATAAGATTAAGTCAAGGAAATTAGCAGCGCTGTCTGAGATCCTAGTTGGTTCCAATAGTCCCAAATGGAAAAAAGCGCAGAGGACCAGTATTCCAACATGTGTTGGGGAAGTTGGGATTCCCAATAATATAATGGGGTTCGAAGGACGCCGCAAAGTAAGTGTGTTAAGCACATCATGAAGCTCCGCGGTGAAAGTGAATGGGCAGGAGGGAGGGCGGTAGCCAACAGCGATCGCAATTCCACCGTGACCGATATCAAAGCAAGCACACACAACTTCCGGGTTTAAGTGAATGTGGGCGAGATGCTACTGCAATGACTGTGAAATACCGAGTAGTACGCCTCTGCCTTGGCGAGCATTGAGATCGCAACAGAAGATACGAAATCGAGAAAAGTCAAAGATTTCACAATCTTGCACATGAGATTGTAGCCAAGATTGAGATAATGCAATAATACCAGCATCACAGCTATCGATGAGCAAGTCAACTGCCTCGTGCCTGTGCTTCCCTCCGCTTCGCTGCCCTTCCCTTGGCGCTCATTGTCTAACTGTAATGGCCCACCAGTTATCTACCCATAGTCTTACCCATAGATATTGTTACGCGAATGAGGGAATAAGAACTGGAGACTATTTACCAAGTGTATTTACAAAGGATAATGCAGCGCTAGTCAGTTCAGCCGATAGCTCGAGAGCCAGAGAGCGTTCATCGTGTTCGTCGGGGCGCCCGCGTACATCGGCCACAAGAAACACGCAATATGGGGCCGTATAATGTAAAACTCTGATCAAGCTACAGAACAGGTATTCGGCAACCTTGTGGGCATCATTAAGGAGTGTGCAATAGAAGTCGGTGGTAACTCCGTTAGACAGGATACCAGTAAGCTATCGCAGGAGACGAAAGATCTGATCAAGAAACGCCAATGAATGAAAGCCTCTAACCCTACAGCTAGAATAGAACTGGCAGAACTTTCGAAGTTAATCAACAAGCGTAAGACAGCTGACATAAGGAAGTAGAGTATGGATAGAATTGAACATGCTCTCAGGAACAGAGGAAGCCTAAAAGCAGTGATGAAGAAACTAGGAATTCTCAAGAATCAGATGTAAGCGTTAAGAGACAAAGCCGGCAATATCATTACTAATATGGATAAATAGTTCAAGTGGCTGAGGAGTTCTATAGAGATTTATACAGTAGCAATGGCACCCACGACGATAATAGAAGAGAGAATAGTCTAGAGGAATTCGAAATCCCACAGGTAACGCCGGAAGAAGTAAAGAAAGCCTTGGGAGCTATGCAAAGAGGGAAGGCAGCTGGGGAGGATCATGTAACAGCAGATTTATTGAAGGATGGTGGGCAGATTGTTCTAGAGAAACTGGCCACCCTGTATACGCAATGCCTCATGACTTCGAGCGTACCGGAATCTTGGAAAAACGCTAACATAATCCTAATCCATAAGAAAGGGGACGCCAAAGACTTGAAAAATTATAGACCGATCAGCTTACTGTCCGTTACCTACAAAGTCTTTACTAAGGTATTTGCAAATAGAATCAGGAACACCTTCGACTTCCGTCAACCAAAGGACCAGGCAGGATTCCGTAAAGGCTACTCAACAATAAACCATATTCACACTATCAAACAGGTGATAGAAAAAATGTGCGGCATATAACCAACCTTTATGTATAGCTTTCATTGATTACGAGAAAGCGTTTGATTCAGTCGAAACCTCAGCAGTCATGGAGGCATTGCGGAATCAGGGTGTAGACGAGCCGTATGTAAAAATACTGAAAGATATCTACAGCGGCTCCACAGCCCCCGTAGTCCTCCATAAAGGAAGCAACAAAATCCCAATAAAGAAAGGCGTCAGGCAGGGAGATACGATCTCTCCAATGCTATTCACAGCGTGTTTACAGGAGGCATTCAGAGACCTGGATTGGGAAGAATTGGGGATAACAGTTAATGGAGAATAACTTAGTAACTTGCGATTCGCTGATGATATTGCCTTGCTTAGTAACTCAGGAGACCAACTGCAATGCATGCTCACTGACCTGGCGAGGCAAAGCCGAAGGGTGGGTCTAAAGATTAATCTGCAGAAAACTAAAGTAATGTTTAACAGTCTCGGAAGACTGAAATAATGAGAAGAATAAGAATGGGCTGTGGTGCGTTTCGCAGGCATTCTTAGATCATGAACAGCAGATTGCCATTATCCCTCAAGAGAAAAGTTTATAACAGCTGTGTCTTACCAGTACTCACGTACGGGGCAGAAACCTGGAGGCTTACAAAGGGGTTCTACTTAAATTGAGGACGACGCAACGAGCTATGGAAAGAAGAATGATAGGTGAAACGTTAGGGGATAAGAAAAGAGCAGATTGGGTGAGGGAACAAACGCGAGTTAATGATGTCTTAGTTGAAATCAAGAAAAAGAAATGGGCATGGGCAGGACACGTAATGAGGACGGAAGATAACCGATGGCCATTAAGAGTTACGTATTGGATTCCAAGGGAAGGGAAGCGTAGCAGAGGGCGGCAGAAAGTTAGGTGGGCGGATGAGATTAAGAAGTTTGCAGGGACAACATGGCCACAATTAGTACATGACCGGGCTAGTTGGAGAAGTATGGCAAAGGCCTTTGCCCTGCAGTGGGCGTAACCAGGCTGATGATGATGATGATGAATGTAAAACTATTCCAATGTGTTGTTATTCAAATCTGCTGAGGTCAAATTTGCGTAACCGCTGACGCAAGCACCGCGCGTTCGCCCGCAGGGTTGTCTGAACAAACCAATAAAATGCTCCCCTCGTTCATAGAAGGTCATTTTTGTTTGCTTCAAAAACAAATAACATTGCCTGCACTGAGCGGCTTATCTAATTGGCTCACGAGAGGTGAGGAGCATGCTCAAGTGGAGAGGGATTCGATGAGGCCGAGCCACTGCACTGAATATCAATAACCGGATAAAGAGGGTGGTGCCGGCGTCTGCGATTGGTTCGCTTTCTCTTACTTAGCTTGCGGTGGCTCGTCGACAATCGCGGCGTTAAGAACCACGCTAAAACGGATTCCCAGCAGAGTTTGCAGAACGAGGTTGTAAACGGGCCGAAAGTTCTCGAAAACGTTACACGGCCTCTCAAAAAGCTTTATTAGATGTAAATAAACCCATGCTCTCCAACAGGGACGAGTAGGCAGTGCCGGAGCGAGCGGCAGCACTCATCTTTTATTCCTTTTGGAACGGGGTAGCCTGCGGCTATTTAGACGAAAATTCAGCTTTGTTCAGGATATTAATGCATCTTTAATGCGTATGCGTCACTTTGACGCGGTATGTTTTTCCAGTTTTGTGACGTCGCATGAGAGCCAGGTGAAGTTGGTGCAGCCCGAGAACTTTTGACCAATAGCCGAGGGCTAATGGCAAAAAGGCGCGGAATCAAAAATAACTATTTTTGTTTTGTTTGGTCACATTATGCATAATCAGTGTGTACACGTGATATCAGATGGGGAGGTATCGCGGATTTAGTGACGCTGCGTGACAGACAGGTGAAGTGGGGTTGATCCAAAAATTTTTTGACCAATCGTGGTGCGCTGATTGCAAAACTGGAATAGTTTTACGTTACAGCGCTCATGCGTGTATCATTATCCCCGGCTGCGGAAGCCCCGTCCCCATGCGTCTAAATATCGGGGATAACAGGAGAGTAATATTGTTTGAGGCGTGCGACATGCACAGCGTCAGTGGAATTCGGGGAGGATGAGGCAATGGTACTGACTGGGGCGATATTGTACGTAACTGGAGTCACGGCACGCAGCACTCGATATAGACCTGTGTACCGAGACAGGAGTTTTTGTGACAGGCCAACGTGGCGATTCAGGGACCACAGGAGCACCAGAGATCCAGGCGCAAAGTGGACGTCTCTGTGTTCGCGATCGTACCAACGCCATTGCTTCTCTTGCGAGGTCTGGAGGCGAGCGCGGGCAAGTTCGCGTGCTCGAGCTGCCCTGCACTCTAAAAATTTTCACACCCTTATGGGTGTAATGCGGGTGTATCTATCTTTTCACCCTTGTAAACACCCTTGAAACACCCTTTTTTAACGGAAAAGGGCGTTCAACAAGAAAACACCCGTGAAACACCGCAGTCTTTCTAATTTACACCCTAATTATAAGGGAGTAAGGGAACAAGCTTACAGTATATGATAAATGAACATTGCCAGTTAACGCGTTGATATTGGCTATACATGAAACGCGCGCTACCTCCGCTTGAATCAGGTAGCTGGAATGATTAGATCGGGGCATCTAGGCAGCAGCGTACAGACTCCGAACAGCGGTCAAAAATGAAGTTTCCCACGAATGTTGATATCGAATGGATGACACTAACGCGCAGACTTTGCATAGCCACACCCGCCGTGGTTGCTCAGTGGCTATGGTGTTGGGCTGCTGAGCACGAGGTCGCGGGATCAAATCCCGGCCACGGCGGCCGAATTTCGATGGAGGCGAAATGCGAAAACACCCGTGTACTTAGATTTAGGTGCACGTTAAAGAACCCCAGGTGGTCGAAATTTCCGCAGTCCTTCACTACGGCGTGCCTCATAATCAGAAAGTGGTTTTGGCACGTAAAACCCCATAATTTAATTTTTTTTTTTTGCATAGCCAGATATCTGCAAAAGGCTTTATATGAGCAATGGCAAAATATTTACAATGATATCACTGAATACTTAGAGGTGTGCAACCAGTTAGACTGGGAATGGTTAGGAGTGAGGGCTAACGGTAAATAGCTCACCAACTTACGGTTTGTACATCACATTGGCATACTCAGCAACGCTGCAGACTATTTGCAACAAACGCTTGAGGACCTTGGCGAAGAAAGTGTAAGAGTCTGATTGAAAGTTAGTATGCAGAAGAGAAAAGTAATGTTCCGCAGCCTGGCGAGAGAATGAATGTCATGGTCGGCAGTCAGCCTCTAGAACCTGCGCAGAAATACGTTTATTGAGGTTAATTACTCGCAGGGGCCTCTGATCAAGGAAATTAACAAAAATAAGAATTAGCTGGAGAGCTTACGGCAGGCATTACTAAATCATGACAAGGGAGCTTACTGCTAATCATTGCTTTCTACCGTTACTAATGTATGGGGCCGAAACTTGGAAGTTACCAAAGAAGCTTGGGAATTCGTTGAGGACCGCGCGACGAGCGATGGAATGAAAAATATTAGGCATGGCGATAATAGACTGTAAGACAGCGATGTGGATTAGAGAGCGAACGGGGATAGCTGATATTCTGGTTGACATAAAGATGAAGAAGTCGTGCTGGGCAGACATTGCAATGCGTAAGAGAGAGAACTGCTGGTCTATTGGAGTTGCAGAATGGGTGCTAAGGGAAGGGAAGCACAGTCGAGGACGGCAGAGAATAATGTGGACATGATGGAATTAGGAAACTTGAAGACACGTGGAACTAGTTAGCACAAGACAGGGGTATTGGTGATCGCTGGAGAAACTTTCGTCCTGCGATGGACATCAAAATAAGCTGATGATGATGTGACGACATCCATGCCAGCTTCGCGGCTTGTCATTCATATTATGTCATGCATGAGTGTCATGCACGTTCTGACAGCTCGATTTGCGTCGATCGCGGGGGGGGGGGGGGGGGCGAGTAGCGGCGTAGCCAAGTGGGGCACGCCGGGCACTTGTCACGCTCACTAACAGTAAATTTTTTGCTGCAATGGCAATGGCCCTGCTTCTTCCCCCTCCACGGTCAATTGGGACCCCCCCCCCCCCATCACAAGAAATATTTTCTGGCTACGCCACTGTGGGGAGGGGGTGTGTAAGATTGCTCTAGACCCCTCCCCCTAACTTGTCAACGGAAACGGGGGAGGGGAGGGCAGCTGCCGCCGGGCCGCATACCTTAGGCAGCCATATACCGGCTGCATTTCCTTTTGGACGTGAATGCTGCTCTATGTCATTACACAGTAGGATTCATGGCGGTTCGAGGCCATGCGACAATAAAAAAAAACACATACAGCCATCAGCAAGTCTTAGCTTGAGCACATCCTTGGGAGCTGGGCAAGACTCTCATAAAAAGAGAAGCTTGGCACCCGTCTTACATGCATTGTCAACTCTGGATCACCGCTGACTGTACATTTCCGGTAAAAAAAATCACACAGGAACTCCTCTCGGATTTGTCTGAGTATGCGTAAGCATTGTGACTCTTCCTCATCTACACGCAGTCCATGTCGTTATCAATGTTATGAGACTTGATCCGGCCAGTATAAGCGACAGCGCTGCGGCGACACGAACTGCTGTGGTCGGCGGCGCCAAGTGAATGGCGCAAGCAAAGTACTGCAGGTGGCGGGGCCAGGTGCGCTGGTGACGTTCCGTTCATTTTGAGCCGTTATCGCTCTTTAGCACTTCTAATCCGCGTCGAACCATTATCAACCGTTATCCGGCGGCGGCTGCTTGTGGCACGGCCGCGCGAACCGTATCTCGAAAGCGAACTGCAATGTGGACAGAGTGTGCCCACTGCTGAAAACTTCACGCGCTGTGTTCTCACCGCTTACTTCGCTTTGAAAACAGACGCGCGTACACGTATCTTGAAAGTGATCTGCGAAAAGAGCATAGTGCGGCATGAGCTGAGAGCTTCGTGAGCGCTGTGTTCTCGCCGCTTCGGTCGCGTTGAAGCGAGAGCTAGCACGAAGGTGAATTCACTCGCTGCTGCGGGTTCTATTTTGAAAGGTATCGTGCGGTACATACTGACGGACGGATGGTTAATATTTGTGGGTAAGTACAGAAATGCTTACGTTATAAAAAAATCGCAGGGTTCGCGGATGTCGCGATAACAACGAACTCCGTATTGATCGCCCCCTCCCCGCCCTGGGAAAAGGGACACTACGCCTCTATCTCAGTTGAAGAAACGATGATGAAACGTTAACAACGACAAGAACGGCATTTTCTAACGCGTTGTCTTATGGCCTCCGAGATTTGCGCGCGAAGCTGGCGCGCGCGAACCTGGGGGGGGGGGGGGGGCATAATTGGCTGCTTAATAGCATAAAAAGACAAAAAGATAATACCAAACGACACATTAAAAAATGCAAACAAAGAACTGATCTTAGCTATACTGTTTGGGGAAAAGAAATAAAAAATTACACAGCCGCAACACACGCCACTAAAGCCACCACCGCCAGCATAACGCGGAACCAACAGTTGGCAACATTCATTCGCGCTTCATTGCTTCGTGCTTCGTCCGCTTCGTCTCCGCAACGAAAGCCGCCATCCCTTCGCGCCTGCCGTTTTGTCATAGTTTTGTTTTCTGCAAGTCCGTGCACGCAGCTCATCGGTAGATGCACGGGTGCACGGCGTCGCATTGCGACCTGCGGCATTTTCTCGTGTTCGCGCAATCGGTGTGCGAAATGTCGGATGTGAAATATTTGATAGAAGTGCCTCACGTCTAAGTCAAGCCGCCGTACGGGTGTATGGCTGTGTGCCCCGTTCTCGGAAGCGTCGAGGGGCTTCCGGCATGCGGATTTCAGGTACGTGCAAATGCGTTTCGCCCTCCTATTGAGCTGCGGAGCAAAGCGTGCAATATTTCATGTGAAAGATGCAGTGCCCCTCATCATGGTGTGAATTTAGAGCGGCAAACGAAAACTGTGGCACCGCGGCTGCTAAGTCAGCGTGGAAATTCTTTTACGTTACCGTAATATGTTGCTGTCAGTCTAATCTGCGGCTTGTGGACAGCTAGCCCATTGACTTTTGCTTGTGGCAGCGATAGGTATGTAAATGGAAGCGGTAATAATTTTCGAGAGCAGACGGTTGTTTCGCTCGATGTTTGGTCGTGTTCATGGCGTTATGAAGGCTAGAAAACTGACCTGATCGTGCTTAGTTCTAACTCCAAGAGGCGTAACGTTGGCGCTGTATTTGTTTGTTTTCCGTGCCGCGAGTACCACTTTCATGCTTTTGTTGCATGAGAGTGGTAGCTGCTACATGCCGCCTGGGCAGAATACAATAAAAGCAATTTCCTCACTTTCATACCTATGCAATGTGACGTAGTAATATTTCCAGCGTTTTATTCGGAGCGTAAATATTCAGTATAGTTTAGTAGGAAACTCAAATTCTATCTTAGCTTAGTAGGCGTGAAACAAGTGAAACTCGCATTCCTTTTTGAATTTTTCGCCCAAACCGCACCGCCTGCAGATGCGTCATCGGGTATTTGACAGTAGCTTCGCTACGTGAGTTGTTTAATGCGCAAATATTGCCCGGTTAAGTGTCCTGTTAATTTGTGCCGACGCTCGTTCATCTTAAGTTTAAGCGATTACTATCTCGAGTACCGGACGATGCCAAACTTGTCGTCAGGTGTAGCAAACGCGGGAAATTCAAAGTGGCGTGGCTGCAAGTTCCTGTTTTTACGTTTCTTGCATTCAAAGCCAACAGACACAGTATCACTGATTTATTTCCATTTCTGCTGTACTTTATCAATCCAATCTGACAACTGTATTTGCTCTTTAATGTTCTCCATTTACAGCCAGAAAATGCTTGAGTTTTTTTCAGTATCCAAGTGACGAAATATTTCACTGACGGCCGTGTGTGAAACACGCAAGATGACAAAACTGATAGCAAAATGATGAGATGTTTCTTTTATAGAGTTTGGACTCGACTTTTGGTGAGGATGTCGATCGACCTTGGACCTAGTGACAGCACACCCGACATGGCCAAAGTGCAGCCTATCAATTGAGTGCCCCCGAATGGACCATCAACATCGGAAAATGAAGCAGAGCCAGGTAGGGGCAATTTTTTACTTTGGAACAGAATACTGACAGCTGCCTCTTTATTTAAGAACTAAATAACGTATTTACAAACCAATCCTTTCTCTTTGTGCAGCCTACACAGAATTGTTTTTTGCTTGTTATACAGATCTTCAGAAAGCAGTTCTTCTGAACCCTTTTTGCATGCACAAATAAATAAAGAGGAGTGCACTTTCTGAAGAAATTGATGCACCGAAATGTGCGTTCGACACACACAGAGATGCAAAATAACCAACAACTTTAAAGCGGTAAAAAAGAAAACAGGTTTGAAAAATGTTCTAACATCCTAACCCGCCTTGGCATACGGAACTAAATATAACAACAGAGGTGCATGCAGAGAAGTGTTTGTAATTGTTTGCAAGATATAGACATTGTCTAAGAAATTGTTTTTATTTACTCGGAGTTTCTTGGTGTCATGGCAGTGCAGTAAAAGCTCAAGATGATGTCCTGCTCCTAATAAAGCACCTTTAGATTTTAAAGTTAAATTAAGGGCTTTTACATTCCAAAGTCACAGCCTGAAGTTTTGGGAACCTGGCCTTCTTTAATGTACACCTGAATCTAAGTGCCCATAAGCGTTATTGCATTTTACCCCCATCGGAGGGTAGCTGCCATGGCCTAGATTGAAGCTGTGACCAGCATGACTGAGCAGCATGGCATCATAGGAACTGGACTATAACACCAGGTCAGGGTGGGAAATACTACTTAGAACTACCAACTTCTTGGCTCACAAGCACTTTGCACTAAGTTAAAGGAGTATGGAGTACTGACAGCGACCGCTTATGTACCAATTTCTTTTTAGACTGCAGACTCCATTATTAGAGTGCGAAGCTTCAAGTAGTCAAAACCAGCCTAAATTACAGAACCAGCTCAATACACGCATCATGTATAGCTAAATTTGGACATGAAAATGGAGTCAATTCTTGTCGCCAAAAATGGAGGTGGCAGTCACACTATTTCATGCATTTGGCCTAAAACATAGTCAATAATAATTAATCAATTTCTAAAATATTCTTTTCAAATAGTTTTTTTCAAGCATGAAAGGAGGAGCCAAATGGTGTTCAGGTGCACGAGTGATTAGTTTCACGGCACTTCTTGCATGCATTCACAGGCTTCTTTCAAGCTTGAAAAAAAAATTTGTATTGCACCTATTGAGCAGTAGAAATCTGGATTGGGAATTTTTCAGGATGCTCTCCGATTTTTGCACTGACACTTTTGCTTTGAATATAATATTTGAGCAGTTATATAATCGTTAATAACTAATTACCTAATTAGGAAAAACGCGAAAATTGGTTTCACTTGCTCAAAACGATGGCAAACGACATTACCTTGGTTCTGTCCAGCTACGTGGCACTTGTACATATTCAAAGCTTGCACAAGTCACACAGACCACCTGATACTTACAAGGCATATATAGAAGCGGCTAAGTTGTGTGAGCCAGCCATGTGTAGCAAATCATGAGAAAGAGCCATGTTTCTTTGACTTAAGGGCTTGTTAAGATTTACATGCTAGACACCTTGTATCAGTGTGTTCTAGGCCTGTTCGTAGTTTAGCTGTTACATAAACAATATTTCTCCACATGTAAGCTCATATGCATCTTTCAAGTATATTGTCTAGTGTGTCCAAAATAAACCATCCTCGCGCTTCCTTCATTATGTCTTCATCTGTTGCTGTGCTAAATTTTTAACATGCAACTGCACAAATTTTCATCTAGTTTTCATATTTCCTCGTTGTTTGACGGCTTTATTTCTGAACAAGTTGCTTTCTTTAAACCCTGTTGCACACAGCAGTACACAGCACTTCTGTCTAAAGTGGGATTTTTTTTCAGATTGACATTAATACACCTTGCCTGGGCAGTGTAAGGCATTCTACATAACACGGCCCTGCAATAATGTTTTATATTGCATTCCAGCATCATGCAAAAGCTGTTTACTTACCAGATGAGAATATGTATAAGTGTTGGAAGTAACAACTGGAAGAAGCCAGCAGAGAATGAGGCCAAGGAAAGCATACAGGAACATGTTTTAAGTTTTTTATATGAAGTAAAGAAATGATAAATTCAAGGGAAATGAAAGTGGATGAAAAGACATCCACCTGTGGGTAGGGAACGGACCCATAACATTCACATTACGCATGTGATATACTAACCACTGTGGTACTACGGCCGCGTTCGAGTGTCGACAATCTGAGGGGCCATTGTGGATGGTTGAATGCTGTCTTGGTAGCACAGTGGTTAGTGCATCGCATGCCTAATGCAAAGACTGTAGGTTTGTTCTCCTCCCGTGGCTGGTTGTTTTTTTTTTGACAATTTTAATTTCCCTTTATCATTTCTACATTTAAATAGAATATTACAAATAAGTTTCCACGGGCCTTCCCTGGCATCTTCCAGCTGTGAGTAAGAAAAATTTTGACCCTCAGTATCCTTTCTTCCCGTTTGCAAGAACAGGAGCTTCATTTTAAAAGTAACGAATTCACCTTGTACAGCATCTCAATGTGGTCTCAAATCTTATCACAGCATGTGTATTACTAAGTGAAGTTTTTGTTAAGATGATGATAAAGCATGGGACCTAATTAGTAGCCTTTGTGTACAGAGATATGATTAGTCTAATAAATAGGAGGATTTTAAGAAGCACTTCTAACACCTCCTGAACTAGTTGAGAAAGTGCAGGTTAATCGAATGGAGATTATATAGTAACCGAATTTGAGTGATTCTGCATTACATTCACAAAATATACTTCCTGATACCTTTCCATTTATTTCTTCAGTTATTAAGAATCCCTTTTTGCATTGTTAGACAAAACTACAGAATGCCAACATATTTTCTAGCATTCACTGGTAGCAAACATGTCAAAACTTGTTCTAGTTTCTGGATTGCCGCTTTACCCGTAAACCCCCAAGTTAATTCCGGAAAAATGTACCAAATTTTCCAAATGTTTTATGTACTCATTTTTTCGGTGTCATTCTCATTCTAAAATATATTACTTCATTGGTCTCTGGTTAGAAATAACACAAAAATAAAAGCTGGTCTTGAGGGCAGCTTTTCCTCAATGCCAACTGTAACTCATCTTTGACAGTCAGAGCTGCATAACATTGGGCAGAGAAAATGCGACTCGTCATTGGCGATATTGGTACTACCTCCAGCCACTAGTACAGCCCGGGATCAAGGGTTAAAATTTGCGGCTTCCTTGCTGCCAAATTTTGATTCTGCAGCTGTTACACTTGGGTGTAGCGTGTGTATGTACGTGTGCATGCATCAAAATGACTTTATGCTAGAGCAAAGCAACTGTAGTACAGAGAGGCATCAGTCATCTTTATATATTTGCTTTGTTAAGATGCGCTAAGTTTATTTTTTGCAGTATAAACTTAACGCTCTTTGGCCAAAGATGCCCTTGTGCTACTAAAACCTATCAATTAATTAGCTTCTTGCAGTAGCAGGTGCTTATTCTTTTTTTCAGGATCGGTGTGCCAGCTTTAATTAGTTTTTCTTGAACTGTGAATTCCCATTCACAGGACGGCATGTCATCTGAGGTGTTCCTTTTTCAATCAAGAATGTTGAGGTTGTCATTGTGAAACTCGATTTCTTGCCTCAAACGAGCTTGTACAAACTGACCAAGCTGATAATTCTACCTGATTATATATGAAATATGTTGCGGTTATGAACCCTCATAATTAATGACACATAGTACAAAATTTCATGTGTTAAAACAATTTCATGAAATGTTTCATGTTTTTTGCGTTCGTGTTCACTTCTCTGCTCTTGTGTCCTGTCTGCGCGCCTCACCTCTTTTTTTTACATATTAAATATCGTCTAAACTTAACCATGCTTTTTTTACCACAATGCAGGGAGAAAAGGTTCCGGTAACACCATGCATTCAGTATGGGGGCCCAGACGTGTATGCAAGCAACCTCCTTCATGTTGACCAAGAACTACTCTTCAGTGTCTCGCAGACTTCCATGCAAAGCCCTCAACATTCTCGTCTCAGTGGAATGGCTGCTCATTTATCAGCGTGTCCATCACCAAGACTGCCAGTTGTAAAGCTTCTGAACCCGTTTAAGAAAGCTTAGTGATTTTTTCATTTAGTTTTCACGGTTGGCCGTAGAATCTTACAATTTTTTATTTTTGTAACATTTTTACCTGGCACAATGCGGTGCAATAACTTTAAATCAGTGTAATATATTTAGGTGATGCTCACTCTAATGCCTATCTGGTTTTGTTAGTGTTTAAGAAATTTGAATGTCTCATGAGGTAACAGCATTTGAATTTGTCATCGTGGCTGGTTTCAATGAGCTGCTAGGAAATAAGACGCAAAACTTATCACACGCCAGTTGTAGCATTTTTGTTTTCGTGACAATATACACGTTTCAAAAGATGGAAAGTGGGGAAGAAAGCCTCAAGAACATAATCATCCTAGGATTGTCATGTCCTTACAGCTCTGCAATGACTAATGCCTCATACATCTTGGGAGCACATTGGTCGCAATGCCTACAGGTATATTTGATAAGAGAATACCTTGCGCCCAGATTTGCCACACAGCTGATGGCTTTTTTGTCGTCTTTATGTTACTACTATGTATTCATTATTCATTCAGATGTAAATGACACTACAGGCACTGAAGTATCAAATGGCACTTGCATTTCAGGGGACAAAGTGTACAGCATGCCTGTCACAAAATGTGTTCTAGGGGCTACCTTGCCTCTATAGGTAAATGGACACCAGATGCCCTGTGTACAGTGCAATCGGTGTACTTGTCTGGAGTGCTTGAAAGATGTGCTACGGGCTGTACTGGCACTGTCTGAAGATAATGCATGGTTCTAGAAAGCCTGCAGCTGAGCATCTGCCACCGTACTGAAGGAACTGTCCTAATTTATTTTGTTGATGTGGTTGAAATTTCGGAGCTGCAATGAATAGTTCTGAATGGTGGCAGTGCTGCCCAATTAAAGCACAAATTACACACGCCGACCCACACAATGCACTCTGAAAGTTTTGCTACGTGGTATCTGTGTTTGCTGCCTGACCTTATGGCACCTTTAGGAGCAGTCGCAAGTGATTGTAGCTGCTGAGGCTTTACCAACTGGCAAGGTGAAAAAAAGAATGCTGTGCCACCAGTGTGGCTGCACACTCTGAGATGCAAGCTATCTTGAACCAGGTGTTCGGTAGACAGTACGTGTGCAGCCAAAAGATGGTGTTTGAGCCCTATAGGCAACTGCGTCCACAACTGCCCACAAGTGTGCTGTCGCAACAGAAAGTTTAGAACAAGCAGCATTTTTACCGGTGTTCAAAACATTAGTGCAAGTCATTCTTTCACCAAGGCTGGTAATCATGCATAGGTAATGAGAACAGGGCATTTGTGACACACAAGGGGTCATGTATCAAATTTAATTAGATCAGTAATCTATGAGATGGAATTATAGAAAGTATACCTTTTGTTCCTCAGTGGTCTCTTGGAGAGATCACCATTTCCGGCAGTATAGTTTTGACTTTTTATGTCTAGATTTGGTGTGCATATTGCAACTATAACAGTCAGTGCTCTGTCCTGCTCTGTTTTTATGCTGTCTCTGTGATATTTGCAATATTTTGCAGTTCAGCTGAGCGAAGTATATATCTTTACTATTACTAGTTTTCATGTTCAACTTTTGTAGTGCTCACTATTATTACTAGCCATGTTTTGTTCACATATGCTCTTGGATTGTTGCGCATAAGTGGCACGGAAACAGACTACAAGCAGACAGGATGAGCGCTAACTCTCAACTAAATTGTTATTGAAACGAAGAACACACACACATATATATATATATATATATATATATATATATATATATATATATATATATATATATATATAGGTGACTGCAAAAAACCACAGCATAAGAACATGACAATGTATGAAGACATCAGTTAAACATATCAGGAAGTAGGGACGTCAAAAAAGGACACAACAAAAAGACAGTACTTCAGATTAAGACACGTGTTGTGAAGATGCTGAAATTCGCATTCTAACAGAGACAAAGATGCCTGGCTAACGCAAGTCTCTCCTAATCTTTTAATGTGGAATGCCTCGATTATTTCCCGTGTGGTTTGGCATTTGTGTCTCGAAATAATTTTGTGTCTTCAAACAAAGGTTTACAACCGCAATTGAAACAACGTGACGTTATATGTGAAGCATTAGGGTTGTAAAGTGAATGTTTGTGTTCTTTTAGTCTAATAATAATGCACCTGCCGCTCTGTCCACTGTAAGTCTTCCCGCATTTGAGAGGAATATGATAAACTATACCAGCGTTACAAGGCACAAAAAGGGGCACATGTCTAACACCGCGATCATCTTTTCTTTTTTTGCCACCCTGTTCAAGTTTCCTATTTATCATAGGGCACATGATAGACAACTTGCGAGGCCGAGAAAACTTTATCCACGTCATATCTATTGGCCACATTCCCTAAACCATGGGATAATCTATGTACATAGGGCGCCACAGCAAACCTTATTTTTCTGTTTTTCTTGTTTCTTAGCGGGGCCTTTTACCCATTTTAAAAGCTTTTCGCAGGTTAGTGATCATAAATGCACAGGGTAACTAGGCTTCTCGAGCCTATCTATTTGTTGTGAAAAACTATTTCATATTGCGTGGACATGACTTAGTAATGGCAAACTTAAGAGCTGAGTAAGCTAGTCATGTCCACACAATATGAAACAAAGTTTTTCACAACAAATAGGCTCGAGAAGGCTAGTTATCCTGTGCATTTATTATCACGAACCTGCGAAAAGCTTTTAAAATGGATAAAAAGCCCCGCTAAGAAACAAGAAAAAAAGAAAAAAAGCTTGCTGTGGTGCCCTATGTACATAGATTATCCCATGGTTTAGGGAACCTGGCCAATAGATATGACGTGGATAAAGTTTTCTCGGCCCCGCAAGTTTTCTATCATGTGCCCTATGATAAATGCGAAACTTGGAACAGTGTGGCAAAAAAGAAAAGATGATTGCGGCATTAGACATGCGTCCTTTTTTGTGCCTTGTAACACTGGTATAGTTTATCAGATTCCTCTCAAGTGCGGGAAGATTTACATTGGACGGAGCGGCAGGTGCATTATTATTAGACTAAAAGAACACAAACATTCACTTTACAACCCTAATGCTTCACATATAACGTCACGTTGTTTCACTTGCGGTTGTAAACCTTTGTTTGAAGACACAAAATTATTTCGAGACACAAATGCCAAACCACACGGGAAATAATCGAGGCATTCCACATTAAAAGATTAGGAGAGACTTGCGTTAGCCAGGCATCTTTGTCTTTGTTAGAATGCGAATTTCAGCATCTTCACAACACGTGTCTTAATCTGAAGTACTGTCTTTTTGTTGTGTCCTTTTTTGACTTCCCTACTTCCTGATATGTTTAACTGATGTCTTCATACCTTGTCATGTTCTTATGCTGCGGTTCTTTTGCAATCACCCATATTTATGTGTTCTTCGTTTCAATAAAAATTTAGTTGAGAGTTAGCGCTCATGCTGTCTGCTTCTAGTCTGTGTCCTTGTCACTTCGCGCTACAATCCAAGATGATGTTACCGTACCAACTCGCCCAACTTCCTATCCTTGTGTTCACATAGACACACTCAGACTTGTTCTTTCTTATGTGGCGGGTTATTTTTGTACTTTGTAATAAGATGCAGTGCTTTTCGAATGAAAATGTGATAGTTCGTAGTGAGGTTATTTAAAAAAAACTTTTATGCTTAAAATTTAATTGAACAAGCCTGTGCCATTATTCGTTGCTTATGTCTGTGTATTGGTATGGTTTTACTCCTTATGTTCCTTTTTACTTTTAAAATGTGAAAACATTATTATGTAACCATTTCTCTTTAATGAAATAATAAATACTTTTCTTCTGACATTTCTTCACAAAATTTACAATGATGTTGTTCAATTAAGTAACCTTAGACTAGCTGATTGTTGTTCTGGTAGCTTAACTTACAATGCCTGTGGGATATTCAGTGCAAGCACGTGGTGAAAAATAAACTAAATTGTTGGGTATAAGCAGGTCACTGGCAGTAAATGAAGCATACATACATTTCAGGAAATAGTGCATGCTTATATATTAAACAGTATGCACAACTACACATGCAGTTTTGTTTGTAAATGCTGAAACATTATTCCAAGTGGAAGCGCTTTGTTCCACTTTGTTTGGCTTTCAGTGCTACCTTTAAGTCATATGTGAAGGTACTAGTAGAAGCATCCCGTGGAGACAAATGACAACTTTGATGAATAGAGGTATAAAATATGTGCTTAAAACGGCAAAAAACTGATTGACAGGCAAACGTATGCTTCTGTAGTACTGCACTTGTTACCGTCGCCAATCCATGCATTGCTTGCACTCTATTGCATTCAATATGAGCTACAGCAACGAGCTGTGGTGTCTTTCCCTCCTGGTCGAGCTGGTGTTGCTGCGAAAATTTTTGACCAAGAAAAGTGGAGGTTTTTAATTATTTCTGAAATGCATGTAACATCATGCTTTTGGCTGTGTGCTGTTTCCATGCAATGATACGTACTGGTGCACCAAGGTGCGGGATATCCTGTGTCCTCAGTGCAGCGCGCGTTGTTATTGCGTTCTGCATCCTGCCGGCAGTGTACTATCACTGCAGATGAAGATTACGAAAAGCATAGGGTGTGTGCATTGCTGCGATCGTGAAACTTAAATTTTTTTGCCTGAAAGGGTCGGAGTTATATATGCTACCACATGACGGACCAGAAGCGCAATATGACGACGTCTCACAGATTCTGGCTCATACTGAACAAGGTAGTACCATAGCTAAGACTAGGCAGCATTCACAACAGCTAGTCTGTCCATTAACTACATGGCTGTAGTGAACGCTAAAATACTTGCAGGGACAACACCCTTTTGGAAGGGTGTTGTCCATGCTACACCCATATTGAAAGGGTGGTGTCTGTGTTACGCCCATATAGAAAGGGTGTTGTTTGTTTTACACCCATAGGCAAGGTGACGTCATATTAACACCCTTCCCTTTGTGGGGTGTTAATTGACACCCCTTTGGGGTGTAGCAATATACCCAAAAAGGTTGTCACCCATGGGACAAGTCATTTACACCCTTAAGGGTGTTAAACATTTTAGAGTGTGGTGATGGCATCAAGTGCATACTCGCTGGTGTCTGCTGCGGCGGATGGGAGGCATGCGTCCAGTGGCAATGTAGGCTCGCGGCCGAACAACAGAAAGAACAAGGAATAACCGGCAGTGTCGTGACGCGAAGAATTATACACAAACGTGAAATAGGGTAGGGCAAGGCCCCAATCAGTACGGTCAGACGAGACATACTTTGCAAACATGTCTGTTAGGGTACGCTTCAGACGCTCCGTGAAACCATTAACCTGTGGATGGTAAGACGTAGTCAGCTTGTGCTTGGTTGAGCAGGACTGCAGGATGTCGGCGATGACTTCAGAAAGAAATCTCCGACCACAGTCAGTGAGCAATTGGTGTGGAGCGCCATGCTGCAGAATCACATCGCGTAAAAGAAAATCGGCGACATCTGTGGCGGAGCTTGTTGTAAGTGCTCTGATTAGCGCGTGGCGTAATCTGTCGCCACAGCGACCCACTTGTTGCCAGGTGTGGATATGGGGAAAGGGTCAAGTAAGTCCAAGCCAACGCGAAAGAACAGCTGCGAAGGAATGTCGAGCGGTTGAAGGCACCCGGCATGGAGCGTTGATGGTGTTTTTCGGCGCTCGCATTTCTCACACGCCGCAACGTATTTCCGGAAGGAGCGGGCAAGGCCTAGCCAAAAGAAGCGTCGGCGAATCCGGTCGTAGGTGCGGGAGACGGCAAGGTGACCTGCCGTTGGTAGATCATGAAGTTCTTGGAGAACAACTAACTGGAGGTGCTTAGAAATGACGAGGAGTAGGGCAGGACCTTCGGGGCGTACATTGTGGCCATAAAATACACCATTCCGGAGAACAAACAGGTGAAGGGACGACTCACAAGGCGAAGATTCCAAGCCATCAATGATGACGCGCAAGGCGGCATCACGGCGTTGCTCGTCGGCAACGTGTAGCAGCTGATGAACGGAGAAAATGCAAGCGTCGGCATCGGGCTCAGGGTCGGCGGGTGGTTCGTCCACTGGATAGCGTGATAAACAGTCTGCGTCTTGATGTAATCAGCCCGACTACTACATATGAATATTCTTGCAGCCGCAGAGCCCAGCGACCAAGCCGGCCGGTAGGATCCTTGAGTGAGGAAAGTCAGTGAGTAGTGGCGCCCCATCAGCAAAATTTGGAATAAAGTGGCGGAAATCTGAGCATGTAGGCCCAGAAAACTCGGTAGGTCCCGCAGAGATATAGGATTCTTGATCTTGCTGACAGCGGCCACTTTCTGCGGATCAGGTCTAACACCATTCTTGCTCACAAGGTATCCCAGAGCTAGTGCTTTGCCTTCTCCGAAGCGACATTTCTTGGAGTTCAATGTTAGTGCAGCTTTCTCCAAACAGGTTAGAACAAGATCAAGGCGATGGTTATGTTCCTCAATTGTTTGGCCACCACATCGTCCAGGTAATACAAACAGATTTCCCAGTTGAAGCCCCGCAAAGTTGTGTTTATATATCTTTCAAATGTTGCGGGAGCATTACTCAACCAGAACAGCATAACATTAAATTGAAACAAACCGTCTGGCATTACAAAAGCTGTCTTTTCTTTGTCAGTCGAATCCATAGGAATTGGCCAATGCCTGGAGCGCAAGTCTACCGAGAAAAAATGAGGACCTGAATGTAAGCAATCGCTAACGCTATCCATGAGAGGAGCTGGGTAGACGTCCTTCTTGGTTATGGTATTTAGAAGTCGATAGTCAACACAAAACCTCCACGACCCGTCCTTTTTCTTAACCAAGATAACAGACGCAGCCCAGGGGCTCGACGATTCTTGAATAACGCCGGTGGTTAGCGTCTCGCTCACTTGCTCTGATATGACTTTACGCTCGGACGCAGAAACTCGGTAAGGCTTCTGTTAGAGAGGATGCGCAGATCCGATGTCGATCTTGTGACGAGTGCGTGAACTCAGTACCGGAGTTCCGTGCGTTTTCTGTGCAAAATAAACTGCTTAGCGTGTCTGGCGAACAATGTAACTAAGGCTCCGCGCTTCTGCGAGGGAAGAGACTTGCTAAGTACTCTGATTCTGTCACATAACATCAGGAGAGTCATACTTAGCGCAGTCGCTTCCTTTCTAAACAGGGCAAGAAGCATAGCCTCTGGGGGTATAACTGACTCGGCTGTACAGTCCACCAGCCATAATTGTGTTTTTCCGCCAGTAAGCGATACAAGGCAGCGAGGCACAAACATGTTTCATTCACACTAGGCAAGGGTAACGGCTCAATCTCAATGTCAATGGCTCGGGTTGGTTTTCGAAGCATTAGCTAGTACGCTGGGCGTAGACCAAGCCGGAAGAACAATCTTTTTCTACAACGAGGTGGTCGCTTGGAGTGGGAGGCTCCTGGGCAAGAGCGGACAACAGAACTTCGCCTGCTCCGCAGTCGCATGACACTCTTGCAAAAAGTCAATGCCAACGATAACGTCGCGCGTGAAATGAGCAAGGAGTGCAAATTCTGCTTTGAAAGCCTTGGTAGCGACACAGACACGGCGCATACACCGGCTGGGCACCAAGACGCGCAGCTCACTGTCCGAAAGGTCGTAGGTTTATCGGAATAAAGCTTAAGTTTACGTCCAAGTCTTCTTGAAAACTAAACTCATCACAGAAACAGTTGCTCTGTGTCTATCAAAGCCATTGTGATAACATCGTCAACAAGCAGACGAACCTTATTTTGAAGCATCCAAACTGGTGGGCGCATATTTGTGTACAACGCTATACGTCCAGCCACCTCACCTCCATCGGCCGTGCAGGCTAGTTTCCCGGTGGCGGAGGTGCAAGCCGCGGCCGGGTCCGTGGAAATGGTGAACATCGCTGGCGCTTGTAGGCGGTGTCAGGCTTCGCACAGAGGTGCGAAGCCTGAGTTCACGCACTCGTCACAAGATCGACATCGGATCTGCGCATCCTCTCTAATAGAAGCCTTACCGAGTTTCTGCGTCCGAGCGTAAAGTCATATCAGGTCACTACGGACGTTCTGACGGTACACGAGCTGCTGGGCAGTTGAATCCGAGAGCCAGTAGGTGTAATCGGGCCGTTGGCTTCGCCGGGGGAATGCCACAGATCGCTCGGAAGATGGCATACGTGAGCGACGTCGCGTAGGGCAGAACCGGGTGATGTGTCCATAAACACTGCACTGGTAGGAAACACTGGTTCACGCGGCATACCAAAAGTCGCGGTATTGTGAGTGTACTCGGCACACTGCTCCCACTCTGGAACGAAAGTTTGGCTGCTGTAGCTGTAGCTGTCACGGGGCACATAAGGCGACTCCGCGTTAAAGGCCATTGGTAGTGGAGCCCTCAGGCGACGCCCGCGGTTGGAGTAACTGCCATCGTCGAAACTTGCAGCATTGGTAGTTGTGAATGGTATGTCACACTGCGTGTCTCTAGCTTGCACAGGAATATAGGCATGCCGGCGTAGTTCTTCGCGTATAATGAGACGAATGGTGGAGGAAAGGTCCGCAGGTAGTGAATCATGGCATGCGTCGGCGGTGGCGACCGTCGTGACATTGGCCAAACGACCTAACTTCGAAGTCATGCGACATGTTTTAAGGGCCTCAACGGTTAAACAGTGATTGCCGATGAGGAAGTGTTAAACATCCTCGGCAATACCTTTGAGAATGTGGCCCACGTTTTGTTTCGCCATTTGGGTGTCCACCGGCTTGCACAACTTATGTATATGTGTAATGTACGATCTGCAAGTCTCCACGGTGACTTTATCCCTCTGCGACAACGTCTGCTTCGCACGTTACTTGTTCGTTGCTGGGTCTCCAAAGCATGTCTTCATTTCCTCCACAAATAGTTCCTAGGTTTTCAAAGTGTTTTTATGGTTCTCAAACCATACCAACGCAGTGAAATCAAGAAACATCCTCGCGTTAGACAACTGGCTAGCGGCATTGCAAACGTTGGATCAGCTCACCCGCTGATAGTGGCTGAGCCACCCATCCACGTCGTCGCGGGGTTTTCCTCTGAAGGTCCGCAGCTGCCTGTAGTGTTAAGGAGATGCCCTTGCGGACGGTTGCTGGGTGTCTCCGTTAGAGCTCATTTCGTGAGGTAGTGGTGCCAAGCGCGCAAGTCGACGGCTGCGGCGAAGCTGGTACTGTCGGGCTTCCGTCTTTGGCAGACGGCGACCCTCTGGTAACACTAGGTAGTAGCTAGCTTACCCCGCAATATCCACTGCATTTGCGACGATTGATCACGTTCACTTACCAATTGAAGAATGCACAGGTATCGCTCAGCGAAAGCAGTTCACAGCGCCGCACGCGAGCCGGCGCAGCTTCTTTCTCCTCTTCATCCAAACTCCGCTAGCACGTTTCAATGATAATATAACAAATCACCAAATAGTAGCGCAATGTTGTCACAGCCAACACCTGGGTGTCGCTCCCAAATAGGGCACTGCTGATTTTTTCTTAATATCAAGGGGTACTTGATCGTCGACATGTAAAAAATAATTCGTCTCAACCATAGGCTTTTTGGCATATGCGCAGTTTATTCCCGATAATCAATGTGTATCCTCTACGAGAAATAAATATAATAAGCCCGGAGTAAAAAAAAAAATGACATCCGATTCACGCTGTGAAGGTGGTTAGCCAGCAAATCTGTGGTATCATCTGAACCGATAGACCAATGTGACGCAGCATTGAACTGGATCCTGCCGAGCCAGAGCACGATGCCGTTCTGCATATTGACCTTGCTGTTCCCGTCGCCTCTCAGCGTGCTCATATGCCCTTCGAGAGCCATTACTATGTCTGGCCTTTCTATAGTTCTATCAGGACACAAATGATACATGAGTTGCGAGGCGGTTTCTTTTACATGCGAAAGTGTACTGACGCCTCTCTCCGCTTCGTACGCTACATGCAGCCGTAATCTAGGCGGCGTAAGGCGAGCATCCTGGTTGCTTTTGCTTCGTTCCCCCACGCGGCTGGTGCTGCGGTTGCGCGGAGGTGAGCGCCATCTGGTGGTGCTGCAAGAAACCAGCGACGCATGTGGCGCGCGCCGGCCTCTTCGATTGTTTGAGTTTTTGCCCACTGACACGACAAATGCATTGATGGGTTGAGGTATACAGCTTCACTTTAAATATCTGAGGGCACCTAATCACTTCTTACTGGTATAGGAGAACTTGTTGTTGGGCGAGTTGTGCCATATTAGCAAACATTTTTTTTTAACTGGGCGAACAAACGATCAAACCGAGAGCACACAAGGACAAGGGCAGACTTGCAACTAATCTTTATTCCACAAAGTGGGCACCTTCTTACCCGCTGCTTGGCGTGCCTGTGTAAGCCGATCCATAAAAGAAGTGATGATTTTCTGTCAGTGCCGAGATAGCTGAGCAAGAGAGTTACGCGAGGCGTATCATATAAGAAGGTACATGATTGTACCAGTGACACCTTAGTTTATCGGCACAACTGTGAGATGATGTTAACTGATGAGTGTAGTTAGGTTGCGTACTGCATGACCAGAGTTTTGTGTGTGTGTGTGTGTGTGTGTGTGTGTGTGTGTGTGTGTGTGTGTGTGTGTGTGTGTGTGTGTGTGTGTGTGTGTGTGTGTGTGTGTGTGTGTGTGTGTGTGTGGAATAAAGATTAGTTGGAAGTCTGCGGCTGCCCTTCTTTGCGCCTGTCCTCTCTGTAACCGTTTATTTGCGCTATTAAAACATTTTCACTTCTTATTAGTTGTAAGTGCGAAAGCATTATTGTCCAATTGAACGCCGCTGAACGGTCTTTCGAGTTATGAACTCCTCACGGGCCAGCAAGTCCATTGAGATGCTTAGCGCGTTTTGATTTGGGCTTTCCGAGGCGTAGTTAGAACGCAAGCGAGAGCTACCGCGGACAAGGAACGCGTGGATAAGACCAGCAGCCAGAGAACAGTTTCTGCATGCAGCGTTGCGTCGCCGTATCTGCTCCGTCGAGGCGCGCAGGTGACGTGCGATGCGGCGATGCGGCGGTGCCCTCTTCTCCCCCCACGCCACACATGGCGCGCTAACGATCGCGTGCTAACGCCGGCACTACACTGCATTGGACGCCATTGCAATGCGTCGAGTTTTGGAGGGGTTAGGTTAGCTAAGCGTCCACGCCTACATAAACTAGATGTATCAGGCAGCGTTCCTTTTGCCTAAGTTTCGTTGCGTCTAGGCGAGCTACGAGATGTATGGCGGACGACTAATTGAACTATAGGGGTAATGTGTGTGTTCATTGCATTATGGGCTAAATTATAGGCAGACAAGTTGTGACTAGTGTGGCGTCAGGGGATATAGACCTAACATAGGGTAACACGAAGAGGAAGTGAGCCAGTGACAAAGCACATAAGGATAATAGGCAACCTTATTCCTTTCCATTTTGTTTTATACATAAATTTATTTACAGCGATTCATCTTACGCAACAGGACTGGCTTCCTCGTTGAGTAGGCGTAGAAATGCTTACACATTTAAAACGTTGGCGGTGATAAGTTTCGAAGGTATGACCCCACGCTCAGAAGCTGAGTGTCTCTCCCAGTGGGCTAAACACCCACCCTTCCAGCAGGTGAATATATCTGAACCAAATGTGTCTATTGTACCGATGGTACAAAACAAATGTCAAAGATAAACAGCTTCTATGAAGGCTGTGTTGAAATATTTTGTGATGGTGGAATAAAAGTCATTTCTACGACCCCATGTAGAGCCAACTTGGAGCATTGTAGACATCAGGAGCATTCCGATTTCGTGAAAATTTAATGCCAAACACGCCCCATCCGCGATGTCTGCCGGTGGTCGCGCTATGAGGCTTTCCTGGGGGCGGTCCATCACCGATCGAAATGCCACCGATCTTTGAGGGCACATGCCCTTCACGTCGTGCAACACAGACAGACAGGGACTCAATGAGTTCAAAAGGACGATACGGAGTAATGAAGGAATATATGGGTCTCGTAACGGTTTGTAATGGTCCCACGCGAATGTATAACGTGCCAAACATCTATAAGGGCTTATAATGATAAGGTTAATACGCACCGATGAGCGTTGATGAGGATCGGGTCATGCCCGCTAAGGTTGATAAGCACGCACAAAAGTCGGATCATGTCCGATAATGTTTATAAAGGCAGATAAGTCTTGATAAAGATTGGGTAGATTGAGATAAGGTTAATAACGAGTGATAAGGGTTAATCAGGCTCAGATTGAGTCAGATAAGGTTGACGATAACCGATAAGTCTTTATAAGGGTAGGACATATTCCGATAAGATTTAAAAGGACTTATAACTCTTGATAATAGTTTAAACTCGCTTCATCACGTTTCCTAACATAGATAATGATACCGGCCGGCGTGGAGATTAGCAAGTGGCACAAGGATTACACAACTTGGAGAACTCTTAGAGGAGTTTCTGCGTTGTTTGTCTTTTTATTGCCATATCAATAACACGGACACTCTGTGGGGCTTCAGGCTAAGGTGCCCGGATCCGGCTAGCTAAGGTCTAAGGAGGCACGTAGCTCGTCCCCACTCTGCAGCGCAGGCAAAGGGGCGCCGCGGCGGGTTCGCTGCCTCGCCGGCAAGGCGTAGAGACGACTCCAGCCGTGGTACCAACGAATGGGGTTTATTCTCTGTTATAAACAAAATGCGCGTACAATACAGGAATACGGCACTGGGGTGCCAGTCGCAGACAACGGGTGAAAGCTCCCGGGAAGTCTGTTCCGCCACACTGGCTCTTCCGAGCAGGTTCGCCGCACAGAAAGGAGCCGCCTTGCTCAGAGGGGCGCGGGCCAAGCGGGTCCGCACGTCCAACAGCCAAGAGCACCGAAAGTCAATCTGTACGGCGAAAGCGCCCGCGTACCCCCGGTGCTGAAGGAGAGAGAAGACGAAGAGAGGGCGAGAGGGGACCGCTCCTCAGGCACTGTTCCTACGCGTGGAGTGCGCGTAACGTGAGCCGCGCGGGCAAGCAGCAGGCTGCGCTTAGCGCCTGCGCCAGCGGCCGCAGGGAATGTACGCTATCCAAAATAAGGCTTGGAACTGCGTGTCCCCAGCGATCGCGCGGGCGAATGGCCCAAGTCACGCGTGAACAGGAGACAGGGGTCCAAAGGGTTCCCAGAACTCCAACCGCATTTCTGCCGTCGCCGTCGCTGTGACGTTCCTTCTAAAGTCCAAGTGTGATAACACTATCGCCGCACGCCCTACGCTGTTGTGTGAGTTTTCGAGTGTGCCACGAGAGAGACGATCGCGGCTCTATCTCGGCCGCGCGAAAGGGGCAGAAGCGGAGAGAAAGCGCGCCGTCTTTCGTGGTGCGCAAGGTATGAACGTGGCGAGGTGCTGGCGGGAGGAGAAGGAGGGGGTGGCATTCCAGTTCGGCTGCAACTGCGCATGTGGCGGCTGCGTGCGGTCAGGCGGCCTTATATTCAGGGCGATCTGCGTTGGGGGCAGAGTCTAGTTACGTCGGCGGCTCGTAGCTTTGTACGCGCTGTGTGTTCTCGGCGCTCAATTTGCGTTGAAGCGACAGGCACCACGAAGATCACTTCGCTCGCTGCTGCTAAAGTCCCTAGATATTTGTACGTTTTTAAAGAAAGTAGGAAATCTAGATATTCTAGCTCCTGCTGCTGCGTTTCCTCACGCTGGAGTTCTGACAGCGAGTGTGCACGGTCATTGAGTACGGCGTGTTCGCTTTTGTTCTGCGCGCTCACACCGTGCTTTCGAATTTAGTTAGCAAGCGAATACTTACAAGTTCATACGTCCGATAAAAGTACCTTTAAAATTTTTATCTACGGGGTTTTACGTGTTAAAACCACGATTCAATGTGAGGGGACTCCTGAAGTTTGGACCACGTGAGATTCTTAAGCGTGCACGCAAATCTAAGTACACGGGCGTTCTTACGTTTCGCCCCATCGAAATGTAACCACGATGGCCGGGATTTGATCCCGCCAGTTCGAGCTTAGCAACCCAACACCATATCCACTAAGCAACCACGGCGGGTAATAAAATTGCTATCATTACTTTGTACGGCTGTCTCCTAAATTGCTATCGCAATCGATGCTTCGCCTTTCGGGCCAAACTGCACCACTATTTCGCTCATTTTCCTGTTCTGCAGGTGTAAGCAGTATAAGATAGCCAATCGGTCGTGACCATGGTTAACCTTCCTGCCCTTTCTATCTTCAACCCTCTTACTGTCTTCCTCTCCGTTAAACTCCAAATATGATGTTGCAAAAGGTAGAAAAATGCGTACTTGAAAATGCGTGATCTGCTTAGCGCTGTTGCAATAACAGTATGTTTTAAATTTCCCTACGGTAAACTTGCTGCCAATAGCATTCGTCTAACATATGTCACTTTTGTCAAGTAATATTTGGTTCAAGTTAGGTGCAGCACTAGGTATATAGCGGTAACCTCCTTCTTTGAGATGTGTTTCGGTATTGTATTTATTGTTTTTATCGTACTTGGGATGGCCGTATGCGGTGATAGGACGCAGGAGAAGTATAACATGTTAGCTTCACGTCGTGTCAACACAAAACCCGTATACCCGTTCTAAGAAAAAAATCTTTGAGCCCCGACGTGAGTGCAGGGTCTTAATTTGTTGTGAAGCGTACACCAACGTTCTCCAATGACGCGCACTCTCTATCCCTTTTCAATATTTCTCGTGCGAAATTATTAGATGGCCCACTGAGCGAAAAAGCCGGCGTCTGCCGTTAGCGGTGAAGCGGCGCCTAAGCTCGCATTGCCATTGGTTGCGACGCCACGTGACGAGCTGCGTTTCAACGGAGCAGAGCGGGCGAAAGGGAACACTTGGTGCTACCTTAGCGCGCCAGGGGTTGCGTGAGGAGAGTGCGCATCGCCGCGACGCCACGTCACTCTCGCTTTCGCTCTAGGCCTGAGCGCTCCTTGACGGAGCAGAGCCAACGACTCGCTATCGAGGAGACATTGGCAGAGTGGGCGAAAGGGAGGCCTGCTGCCACGTTAGCGCACCAGCTGTTGCTTCAGGGGAGAGAGCATCGCCGCCACAGTTGCATGCCGCGTTGGCACCAAAGCCTGCTGCTGCTCGCTGGCTCGGGCAGCACGTACCGCTGTGGTACATTACTCGCAGCGCAAAACTCGAAGGACCTCTCAGCGCTGTTCAATTCGGCATAAACGCTTACACATTCACAACTCATAAGGGCTTAGGTGTACTCGGATTTTGCAAGCTTCGCAATACGTATAGTTTTCCCGAAGAAGATTCTCGCTCAGTTTCTTTCTTTTTTTACGATGACCCCACCTCAACATTCCCCATCAGTGCTATAAAAACGCTAGAAAAAACTCCGCACTTCCGGACTTTGCTAAGATCAAGCAATTTGTTATCCTCCTGCAAGCGTTTATACGGCGTGATCTCTTAATGATATTGTGTAACGAAACTACGCAATCGATTTGCGCGATGTAACTTACAAAATTTATATATTATATGATACATTATCTAACCATCACGCAGTTTCTTTTTGACAGATTTGGACAATAAGATTTTTGCTAAATTTGGACCGCGAAATAAATTTTAAATATTTTTCACGTGGTCTCATTTCTGGAGTCCTTGAACTGGGCATACAAAATGAGAAAACGTCAATAAAGGTGGTTCGGCAGAAGTTTCGCTTCCCTCTTTACTCAACATTACCACTTGCTTGTTATCTGCGGTGAGGTATAACAGGGACCATACGTTGATTTACCTCAAAATTATTTTTTCATATGAACACGACACTTTTCTGATATAGCCTTCGTATTCATGCTCAAGTTTCATATTTTCGTTCTATCGTGAATTCAGCGACAAAGATCCATTGAACTAGTCCCAATAAAATAAAAATTCTTTTTCTCGTTAAGTCATGGCAAAAACAAGATCGTCTTTTTCCTTATTGTGTTCGATTTACGGCTGAAACATTTCTGGATGAGAACAATGGCTGAAAAATGATGTTTTGAAAAGAGATGGTACTATTCTTTTGATAAAAATAAATATACTGTGCTATCAATCATTTTCCTTACGTATGCGAACAACGTACGAGCCCAACTTTATTGTGACCTCTGCCGCTACCCCTTCTCAGTCCAAGAATGTATATTAGTGGCCGCCTGATCACTGTTTTGGTCATCGTTGTCGGTAAGTCTAAAATATTTTAACCGGTGAGTAAGTTTCATAGCACTCGCGAGGAGAAAGTAAGCAAATCACACAATAAGAATGTAGATACCTAAATCATCACCATCAGCCTATTTATATTCGCTGCAGGACCAAGGGCTCTCCCTGCGATTTCCAATAACCCCTGCCCTGCGCCAACCGTTTCCAACTTGCGCCTGCAAACTTCCAAATTTCATCACACCACCAAGTTTTCTGCCATCCCTAACTGCACTTCCCTTCTCTTGGCACCCATTCTGTAACTCTTAATGGCACGCCGATTATCCGTCCTACGCATTACATGGCCTGCCCTGATCCACTTTTTCTTTTCATGTCAATTAGAATATCCGCTATCCCCGTGTGCTCTCTGATCCACACCGTTCTGTTCATGTCTCTTAACGTTACGCCTAATATGTTTCGTTGCATGGCTCTTTGCACGGTCCTGAATTTGTTCTCGAGCTTCTTTTCCAACCTCCAAGTTTCTTCCCCATATGTTAGCACCAGTAGAATGCATTGACTGTGCACATTTCCTTTCAATGATAGCGGCAAGCCCCCAGTCAGGATCTGGCAATGCCTGCTATTGCACTCCAACCCATTTTTGTTCTCTAAATTTTCTTCTCATGATATGGACACCCTGTGAGTCCAAAATCCAGAAAGGGGCTGACAGATGGAATAGCGCACTGTGGTATAAAGTTTGTAAACAGGGATAAGGTGCCTCAGAAAGGCTGGCCAACGTTTCGATAGGAGGACCTATATTCGTCAAAGGCGGCCTCGTTATCCTCGGCATGTTAGTTTTAAAGAGTTAGTGCAGTGACGTCACGTGCGGGTGATGTCGCAGACGGCTGGTTATAAAGGGAGAGACTTCAGAGGTGATGAGCGCTGTCGTCCGACGTCTGTGAGCTTCGTTCCCAAGACGAGGGGACAAGAGTGGGAAGGCGGGGAGAAAAAAAAAAAAAGAAAAGCAGAAAGGAAACCGGCGTGACACCAAGACGAAAAAAAAGAACGATAGTAAGAACAAGAAAGAAAAAAAATAAACAAAGGCGCGGACATGGGACGGCGTTGGGGAGGCGAGAGGTTAGGGAGCATTCAGCGGTGTTTCTCTCTTCTCATCTGGTGTCAGAGCTAGAACATTTTTTAGCTTTTAGCACAGATTTAGAACAATACGACGAAAAACAGTCTAAAAATTGGTTCAAAAACAAAGGAAAAAAAGCAAACTTTCATGAAAAAACAGCCTTCCAGCCAAACAGCCACCACACGCCGACAAGAGGGACGTCGAGTTTAGAAGTACCAGACGTGAAGGAAACTTCCATAAAACTAAACCACTCCAATGTTGTAGACATTTCAAAAACATTAAGTGAAACAGAAATAGGCGTACTCAGGAAGGGCCTAAACTTTTGTCCCACGAACAACACAATAAATGAATTCGAGCTTCACAAGAACCTCTCAGAATTCTCCCGACGAATGCGTATCCGACACACCAGACACCGGGACGACACCACTTAGAGCCCAATCCACTTGGACTCCCGAACCAGAACAAGCCATAGAACTTGACATATGCCTTAAAACTTTCACCAAATAAATTATATGCCAATCCAAGACATCTAAGCGACCTAAAAACATAACGGCGTCGGAGAGTCATATCCTTTCAAATCTTAGTTGCCGGAATGACATTGTTATTAAGGAAGCAGATAAGGGTGGAAGTATAGTTATTTGTCCAGTAGAAAAATACAAGCACGAGGCTTACAGACAACTAAACAACCCAGAGCATTACCGTAAGCTAGATAACGATTCGACATTATCCTACACAGTGACGATTACCAACAGGCTGAAATCACTTTTGGCTGATGAATTGAGAACACCGTCAGAATACAAATTTCTTAAACCAAGCAACAAAACTGCCGGGAATTTTTACCTCCTTATAAAATCCCATCCGCTGAATTATACACTGCTATTATCCCAGGTTGCCCGATGCTATCAAACAACAACACCCCGACAGAGAGCATCTCCACATTCCTTAAATTAACCACCACCTTGGTGACTTGCCAAAATCACTTCCGTCATTTGTACAAGATACGCCCCACCTGTTGAGGATTATAGAGGACATTAATACTAAACGCACACTACCCCACAACAGAATTCTCGCAACACTAGACGTCACGGCGCTGTACACCAACATTCCAATCCCTGATGGTTTATCTTCGATAAAACAAACGCTGACTAAAGACAATGCACAACACCCTACTGAAGCCTACTTGTCTCTCGTTGAATTAGTTCTAACGCATAACTACTTCGTATTTGAGGAGAGTTACTACCTACAGATACATGGTACAGGCATGAGTACGCCTTTTGCACTAACCTGCGCGAAAATATTCATGGGAATTCTAGAAACAGATTTCCTATCGCGCTGCGCTGACAAGCCCCACACATACGTACGATACATAGACGACATGCTCATAATATGGGGATATGGTCAAGACCGTATAGATAAATATGTAGCATTTCTAAACTCTTTTCACCCAACAATAAAATTCACATCAGAATCCTCAACTGAGCGCATAAACTTTCTGGACACCACAATATACATTCACAATGGGGGGCTAAAGACAACGCTGTATAGGAAACCTTTCGACAAACAACAGTACCTAGAATATATGAGCCACCATCCCAGACATTGCAAACAAGGCATCTTTAAAGGCCAACCCACATGACTACGTCGCATTTGCGTTAAAAACCAAGACTACATAGATAGACTCGATCACCTTAAAGAAACCCTATCAAACAGGAACCACCAAAACAGTGACCTTCAAACAGCATACACCGCTGCAACCAAACTTGATCGAGCCGAGGTCCTCAAGCACCGCCCGAGGATCACAAGAATAACAACGCCTCTTCTTACTACTAAATTCTCAAACACACTCCCAAACGTGAATAACATCCTTAGTAAATACTACCCAATTCTCACCAGCAACCAGAAACTTAATACAACTTTTCCCGACCCACCCAGAGTAGCCTACAGACGCAACACTTATCTTAAAGATGTTCTTGTGCATGCCAAACTAAAGACAAAGAGGAAGTTGGGAACCAGTCCCTGTGGCCGCCCCAGGTGCTCTAGATGCAAACATATTCAATCTAGTACTACTGTAAAAAGTACAGCGTCGAATTACCCACACAAGGTAACTTCGGCTTTCACCTGCACATCAAGCAACGTAGTCTACTGTCTAGAATGCGCCGCTTGTAACAAACAATACATAGGTGAGACTGGACAACAAATTCATTCAAGACTAAACGTTCACTGCGCGAACACAAAACACAATTTACCTAAAGCAGTAGCCAGCCACTTTAATAAACACGGTCATATATTTGACAAAGCAAGGCTCTATATACTACAACCAAATTTTCATTCACCTCGCGAAAGGTAATACACGGAATCATGCCTAATACACAAGTTTAATTGCCTATACCCGACGGGAATTAATTTGGCACGTAGTAACTTAGAATCTTTAAAAGCGGTAACTTAAATCTGAAATTCTCATATCATCAACCAAGACAGAAAACACATTATGCCACCAGCTAAGCTTAATTCTTAACCTCAGCTACTCTTCCATTTCGATTTTTTTTTCCTGCCTACTAGTCAATTTAACATACTCTTTCAGGTTTTTACGTTTATATCAACTGTATGACCCCTTTCTCTCATGTGCACTTGCCCCCGCCCGCTTCTCCGCACGTCACCCTCCTATTTGTTATTCCGGTTTCGGTTCCCCCCCTCTCTTTTCCTTTCATTATATATATTTTGAAACACCCTCACCACCACATTCTGAAGTCAATATGCCTTTTTCGGCGCCTCAGCCCAGGGTATCATCATTTCGGGATGCCGCCGTAACGACACCTACGTTGAGCCACTGGGAAAGCCCATGCCGCTGCCTTTCAGTCACCCAAAACATTGCACTGCAGACTCCTCGTCGCCATCTTAACTACTTCAAAATTACTCGACGTATTGCTGCTATGCTACTCAAGTCACCCTTTCAACTTACGTGTTTTTTTTTTTTGCCTTTGTGTTACTCACGCACTGACCGGCTCTTCTAATGTCACAACATTATGCTAAAATATATGCCACAAAAATAATGCCACAAAAATATGGTCTTAAGATTTTCTACCCTAGTCATTCCGACTTCGCCATCTGACCCTCGTCCTGCCATCGTTGTCACGGCATCATCGCCATACAGTAGTCATGCATTCGTTGTGCCACTAACATTGTGAGGCCCTCGTGGTTGTTTTAGCATGACCACTGCAACTTCGCCATTCGACTCTCGTCATGCGGTCATCGTCGTGCCATTGTTCTCATTACATTGTCCTGCACAGTTGTCATGGCATCGTCACAATCAGCGCATCGTCATAGAGTCGTTCTCGTGCCCTCGTTCCAATACTGTCGTCGGTATTGCCGTCGTTATTCCATTGTCGTCATGTTAACTTCATCATAAGGTTATTGCCATACCGTTGTCGTCAAGCCATTGCAGTCAAACCATCGTCGTCATACAATATCGGTGTTACAGCCGTTTTGATGCACTTGTAATTCCATTGTCCCGACTCCCTTGCTATGTTATCGTCGTCACTGCCCTGTCAGGATACAGCCGCTGTTACACATTCGTTGTCATACCATCATCATGGTGCCGTCTTGGTTATCCTATCGTCGTCATTCAAACATCGTCATTTCACTCTAATCATGCGTCGTCATCATGTAATCATTTTCACACAGTCTTTATACCACGGTCCTCAAGCCGCTGTCGGCACGCGCACGTTTTACTATAGTTATTCCTTCTGAAACTGCATTCCGTCCTTTTTTTCTCATCTGCAGCATCCCTTTCCCTCTCCCTCGGTGTAGGGTAGCCTACCAGAGATATTCTCCGATTAATCCCCCAGCCCTTCATTTGCCTTTGTCTCTTTCTCTCTTATCCCATGTCCTTGTGACGTCCTCGCCATGAGGCTTTGATCCTTTGATCAACGTCGTTTCCTCTTCATTCTGTCGTAATCGTACTGTAGTTATTAACCCGCCGTGGTTGCTCAGTGGCTATGGTGTTGGGCTGCTGAGCACGAGGTCGCGGGATCGAATCCCGGCCACGGCGGCCGCATTTCGATGGGGGCGAAATGCGAAAACACCCGTGTACTTAGATTTAGGTGCACGTTAAAGATCCCCAGGTGGTCGAAATTTCCGGAGTCCTCCACTACGGCGTGCCTCATAATCAGAAAGTGGTTTTGGCACGTTAAACCCCATAATTTAATTTAATTTTGTAGTTATTAAATTGTGAATATGCCACCGTCGCCATGTCATTGTCGTCATTACGCTGTGGTCGGACAGTCGCTCGCATGCAACCGTTGTCATACCGTCGTCGCCATTGTGTCGTACCATCGTCTGCTTAGTCATCCGGTTGCCTTCATACTATCGCCTTCATGGTGTCGTCGTCATACACTTGTCGTCATCGCGTTGTATTTATGCCGCCGTAGTCGCGCTGAGACCGTTTCACCATAGGGATTATTTCAAAATTGTCATGTCGTTCTCATCATGCCATGATCGTCATACCACCTTCGTCATTCCATCAAGGATATTCATTCTTCGTTATTGTATCGTCGCCACTGCGTTGTCGTCCTACAATCGTCTTCAGTATTTCATGCTCATGAGTGACCTTCGCAAACGAAAGTCATACCAAAGTGAGACGATGTCAGACAGAATGTTAGTCAAACGTAATTGAAGCAACGGAAGTCTGTCAATGAGCACTATAAATTACAGAAATGTTATTTCGGCAATACGATGCGTTGCTACAATGCTTGAATGTTAATCTCATTACCATCGACAATCATTTTGAGATGAGCTCTGCCTTAAGTTTTTCATCTTGCATCTCAATATTTTTCTTCAATGTTTTTTTCTATAATTTTCCTTCTAAGATTATCATGCAAGGTGAGTCAAGTATGAGTTCTTCCAATATTATCAATTCTGCGAGTTTAAGTAGGCCGAAAGAATATATGGCGTACATTTTTTCGTATGGTTTACTGCTTTTCATAGTATCTGTGTTTATTTCTAATAGTTCTTATTCACTGCGAGCAGTAAAGCAATACACTCCACCTACAAACCTCCTTACGTATGAACTACCCACAAAATGTAATCCATTTTGTGTATTTCTTGTTTTGAGCTCGGACTGTCTCATAGCAATCGATTGTCACGCTCGCTTTCAAGGTCATTGAATAATGATAATCAAATGGATCTGTTTATTCGGGTAGGCTTAAAAATTTCGGGAGTACCCATTAAATGACGAATGTCGAGAATAATACGATTAGTAATGAAGCAATGTAGTGGCGCACTGCACTGCCGCTGCACAGACGCGTCATGGCTGAAGCCTGTACGCATGCAAGCTGCTCTATTACGCTTTCTTCTGGACACGTACGCTGAAATTTATAGTGATGCCGCCGTGAAATGTGTGCGCGGCGTGTGCATTATTACATATTCGGACAAGACTGTCTGACCATAGATGATGCAAGTTCGATTCCACGCTGCGTAGGATATATTTGAAGCCATCTTTAATGCGAGTAGCATTTCTGGGTGCGTCACCTACTACTACAAGTTCACTATTAGTCTTGGTTGTAGCTTTCATTTTGCTGCTTATGGCAAAGTACCGACGCTGCTAGCTGACAAAGAGCTTGGAATTCAAAACAACATTTGATTTCTTGAGTGCCGCAAGAGCACCGAGGAGCTTACTGGATATCCAAAAGCGATGAAGTTGCAATTTGACAAGCGGATCGAAGTATACCGGGTTGATATTGCATTGAACGATGTGGTGCTTGTATGGAAAGAGCTGCGTCGCAGCGATACATTTGGCCATTTAGAAGTCTTGCAATGTAGGTGCGACAGGGTGTGCTTAATAAAATAAAGCTCGGGCCTAACTCCGATGCAGCCTATTGAAATACGTGTAAAACGCAAAAACGCTTATCTGAAATAACCCCGCACCAATTTTAATGAAATTTCTTGCATTCGACAGAGAAAGTTAAATTCTAGTGGCTGTTGGAAGCGGCATTTCGATTTAGAGCTTGAATTTTATTAAAAGAAATTTTAAGAATTCGCAAGTTCGAAAAAAGTAGACGCACGAAGTTAATAAATTAAGAGCTCTGCATCAAGAAAAAATATCGCGGATCTGTAAACGACATCCATTAGGTCACTCAAAAAGGAAAAATTCGGTATGTCAATTTTTATCTTATGTAAATTTGTTACGTTGTACGTGAGGGCTCTGCAAAAGGTGTATTTCCATATTACTGATTTTTTTTAAAATTCATGTGTAACAAACAAATTTTGTCCGCTTTAGATGTACTATCAGATGCAATTCACAGAATTGTGGTACCATTTTTCTTGGGTGAGTTACGGAGTTGCAAACTTAGTAGTTTCGTCTTCAGGAAATTTTCAATTTGTGCCAATTTATAATAAAAATTGACAATCTAAATGAAAAATTCTAAAGCAACAGTCGATAGATTTTCATTTTTGTTTTAAATGCCACAAACCTCATCAAATTTAGTGCAACAGTTGCCGAGAAAAACGAATTCTTTTTTTATATGTCCTTAGGTAGGAGCACCGGTGCTAAAGCTTCCCCTTAAGACTGTGGGTTACCTACCTCAATATAATTAGAAACAGAAAATTGAGAAATAGAAATAAAGAAATAGAGAATAGAGATAGAAATAGAGAATACAGAAATAGAAATAGATAGAAGCAATATTCGCTGCTATCACCACAGAATGGATGAGCAAGAAAAACTGGGGGTAGGTAAGGAAAGAAGATGACGCAGGATGACAGTCTTGAGAAGTCGAGCAGGAAGAAGTGAAAAGTAAACAGTAATGGCGACCGTACAACTATTCTTGGCATCATTACAGGCAGACAGACAGACAGTCAGATAGATAGATAGATAGATAGATAGATAGATAGATAGATAGATAGATAGATAGATAGATAGATAGATAGATAGATAGATAGATAGATAGATAGATAGATAGATAGATAGATAGATAGATAGATAGATAGATAGATAGATAGATAGATAGATAGATAGATAGATAGATAGATAGATAGATAGATAGATAGATAGATAGATAGATAGATAGATAGATAGATAGATAGATAGATAGATAGATAGATAGATAGATAGATAGATAGATAGATAGATAGATAGATAGATAGATAGATAGATAGATAGATAGATAGATAGATAGATAGATAGATAGATAGATAGATAGATAGATAGATAGATACCGGGATGTGTGTGATATATCCTAACAATGCTAATCGCTTTGGAACGACACGTAAAATAAACATAAACATATTTTTAAGGACTAGTTATTAATTACATGGACTGGTGAAACCTTTTCCTGAAGAAAAAAGTTTGCATTCGGTTCACAGACCTGTCGCGTTGTAGCAGAAAGTCATTCGATAGCGAACTTTGGGCGTAGTTATGAGCCATAAAGTGGGAAGGCCGCATTTGCTTCGGAACGAAGAGCAAAATAGGAAGCAATGGCAACTAAAATAGGTGATTAATCGAAGAATGTAACTTAGAACTGAAGAGTACGCAACGCTTGTCCGATTCTTTTCTCGTATAGGCGGGCTATGCCAGACGCACGCCTCTTTGTACTGCCAGCGACTGGTGCCATCAGCAGTGGTAAGCGTTTCATTCACCGTGTACTGATTGTTGTGTCCGCAGTTTACTGAGGGAAGCAGTTTAAGCCCTAATAAAGTTCAGGCTTCTAGAACTAAGATAAAGATGAAAACCAGCCGTGTATTAGGAAAGCTCTTACGTACAACCAGCTACTGCTTGAATAACAGCTGTTTACCTAACAATTGTGATACTGATCAACGTTATAGTTCTCGTGCGCTGCTGTTTAGAATGGATGGATGGATGGATGGATGGATGGATGGATGGATGGATGGACGGACGGATGGATGGATGGATGGACGGACGGACGGACGGACGGACGGACGGACGGACGGACGGACGGATGGACGGACGGACGGATGCATGGATGGATGCTATGAGCGTCGCCTTTGGAGCGGGTTGTTGGGTTACGCCACCAAGCTCTTATTATATAGCCTAATGCCCTTCCTATGTTAAAGAAAAAATAAAGAGAAAAGGTAAAAAACACGATGAATTCCCATAGCCACAGTTTCTGAACCCCCATTGTAAACTTTGTTCTTGTACGCCTCCGTTCTTGGTCGTTTCCCTGCTTATCTTGCACCAGTCTTCCAATCGCGTTTTTCTATTCTCTACTGAGCGCATATCTACTTTCCAATGGTCTCGCTGAAGCCAAGGGCTTCAAGGAGGCCAGAGATGCCGAAATCGGCCGCTGGGCCCATATCATCACATTCTAATAAAACGCTCCATCGTTTCCCTAGCTTTACCGCAGCAAGCACATTCTTCTTTTTCCTTCTTATATATCACTTTATAAGTGCGTGTTCTAAGATATCCTGACCTCGCTCCGAAAAGTAATGAGCTTCCCTTTGAGTTATCATAAATAGTTTCTTTCCTGATTTCGTTTTTTCCTCTTGATTAGTTACTCATGACAGGTTTACTTTCCATTGCCGCCACCCATAAGATTATTTCAGCATCTCTGACATTCCGCTTGACGTTCTTTCTTGCCGTGTATTAGGAGCTTCCTAGTTCCTTTCTATTTCCTCTCTCCCGTCCCCCAGAGTAGGGTAGCCGACCAGACGCATTTGTGGTTAGCATCCCTACCTTCTCTATTTATTTCCTCCTCCTCCTAGTTCTTTTCCTTTGCTCCGAATGAATGTTCTTCGTGTAGGACATGCAGCGCCACTGCGGCGAGGGCTGGCAAAAGCCTGTGTTCGCTGCTTGGCGCTACTGCTTGGTGGCGAGCGCCATTCTATGTACGCGATTAAAAAAAAATTCTGTCTGCTCTGCCGTGTTTACGTAAGAGCACCGCCTGGAAGCTGGCGAAGGTGCAATTAAATCGATTTTACTGGAAATCGAACGAAGATTAATTACAGCCGTCCGGCATGTGCAAGGTAAACACGCGCGTCCTTTCCTCTCAAACTCTTTCTGCGTGCTCTCAATGACATTATTGGGGCATTAGCGTGTCCCTTCTTTTTGTTTAAAATTTTCAATGAAGTTCGAGCCCCTCCATGCATGATGCACCGAGCAAAAAAGTGGGAACCTCAGCTTGGTGCATCTGCCTTCGTTTACGGTCTGTGCTGACGGCGGGAGCTCGCTTTTACACTTGACCAATATATTCAAAAACTCCCTGCGACAGAACTGCTTGTAAGTACAAAACAAATTACAGCCAATTCTGATGCCTGACATATCATCAGCGACGGCTACCGGTCAACGGCAAAGAACACTTACAGACGAGAAAACCTGGGAATTCGGCATGGATTCCGGAATCCCACCTCTGGTTCATCGTCCGGCTCGGCAGGCCCATGTTTTGCTAGCGTGCAACTCCGGCCAGGCCGCCAGACTGCTGCACGCGCGTATATTTAGCGCCGGCCATGACGTGCTATAGCTAATATATGCGGTGCATAAGCCGAGCGGACGCACCAAGCTGCCGATAAAACGTACACTACTAAAATACTAGTGCAACTAAACAGTTGTTACAGTATTAAGCGCCACGCACATAAAGAAAAGAGTCGAGAGTTTTGTATCAGGTTGACCAAGGGTTGCTAGACGCGAACAGAACACGAGTACGCGAAGCGTGCACGAAAGAGCGCGAAAGGCACATTACGGAGTTCGCGTCCCGCAACGCTCGCGTGTGGCTCGGGTGCCCTATTTTAAAGCTATCTGGTGCGCTCGCGGCTAAGCTTGCGTCGTGGGCCACGCTCTTTACTTGTACTTTGAACTTTCTGAAGATGTCTAACAACCCGATGGCGCTACTGAATCCTTCCTTCACGCAATACTTCATTAGCGACGCACAAGCCAGCACCGCGAACAATTTGTTCTTCGAAGGAAGCAGGCTTTGTTTCAAGCACTTGTCATCGTTACTTATCCTTTCGTATGCGGCCTTAAAAGAGCAGGCGGGGCTCATTTCGCGATTCTGTTAACACACGCCGACAGCCGCCGCGCACAACTTCGGGCAACGCACCTGGAAGGGAACACAGGGAATGCGCTCAACAAGGCAAATTAAGCTGGTAGCGAGGCTTCCGTAGAAGCCCATACGCTCAAAACATGACGGTTCATCGGCGGTTCATGGGGCTTAGCGCCATCTGTGTGACGAGGGAACACTTCAGGCAGAAAGGAAAATAATGTGACGCCATATCCGTTAAAAACAGGAGTGACGTCACTTTGTTCTTGAAGGCGCGAAACTTGTTTTGGTGGCCAACCATTAGAGCTGCATATTCAATTTCGCTGCCATCCTAGTTAATGGGCCTGTCGAGCTTTCAGTGCGGGAAGCGATGCAAGAAAAGGTCAGCCGTACGGGTGTAGAGATCGCCCCCCCCCCCCCCACCCCTCCCTTGCACAAAACATACTTTCCTCAGAGGCCGACAAAAGTTTTAGGTGTAGAGTGCTGGTCCTGGCGTCGGACGCCAAGCCTGTCGGCCAGCGTAGTCCCACGAAAAAACGACAGTAGACAATTATCTGGCAGTCGTAACTCACTGCTTTTCACTGAACAGGTGAAGAAACGAAGTTACCCGCGTCACCAACTTCAGACAAACGTCGACACGCAAAACAGCAGAGCGTGTGAGGGGGCGTATTGTAACAGGTGAACTTTACGAGCGCGCCTTTGCAAGTTATAAGTTACAAGTTGCAAGTTGCATTGCAAGTTATAGCAGCTCAGCGGCGTCAACATAGTGCGACAACTCTTACGATGGGCGCTGAAAAGAGGTGTTTATTGATAATAACAATATATAATACCATTGTCTTTTCTTTACTCGTCACTAATACATAAAAGTGATAGATGTCTTATTCGAAATGAACGAATATGTGTCCCACTTTAATTAAACGCCGCTTATTTTTCCCCCAATGTTTGATCCCTCCAAACGTAGTCGCGCTTCAATCGCGCTCCCATGACCATCCGTGCTGATTTCGGTGACAATTTCTTCTGAACCGCTTTCCGCCCGAAGCTTCGCGACCTATTTGGATCGACCGTGCGCTCAATCTGGCCGCGGTGTTGGGGAGCGCCGGCATAGCCATACAAGCGCACGAGGCCTGCAACTTAAACATTGCGGCATTTGGATCGAAAAAATGATTTACGGAAAAAAATTGTTTATACAGGTCTTGCTATTTATGAGTGTACAAGTAAAAATTTACCTCATAACCTTATACAGGGTAAAGTCGCTTTTCGTGTCGGCTGATGCTGTTACGTTCAGTGACGCTGAAGAAAGCACTGAAAACTGGGAGTGACGAAACTAGCGATTTACTGGGCGAACCAGTGGCCTCATCACGGACTACGCTCGAAGAGCAACGACAGCAGCAAACACAGTCGGTAATTGTCGAAAATCTAATCTGCGGGGCAAGCGCGTCGGCTTTTTACATGAGTCATGGAAGGTTCCAGAGCAATCGCTGGTGCCCGCTTGTCTCCCAGAAAGGTCTACAGAATTCACGTCGTCCATGCTTACAAGCATGGAAAGTTTACACAAGCTTCGGTGACAATAGACAGCAGCTAGAATCATGGATAACATTCCAGAAACTTCCGATACATGCGGGCATGTCCCGCGCTGATCGATAACGTTTGTTAGATAGTGAAAAGTGCTCACCAAGAAAGATAAACAAGTACACATGTCAATGTCCCCCTCTCGTAAAGCATCGACCCGATGCTACAAACTTACTAGGAGAGCGAAAAGAAAGGACAATTATTAAGCAAAAGTAACAAAACAGCAAAATACAAAGTAACAGAGTCGAAAACAAGGCAGTCCGAAGTTCATTACCTCTGGCAGAAGGGCTTAAGTCTCACAACATGAACTATTTCAGGTCGTGAGTGGTGCCGTTGTGATAGTGAAATGCCGTCTGGCACTACCTCATAGTCCAGGGCGCCAATGCATCGGGTGGCCTTGCAGGGTCTGAAATAGTGGCGTAAAAGCTTCTCACTAAGTCCTCGTAGGCGTCTCGGGGTGCAACCCTAAGCCCGCGCGTCAGGCTCGTGTTCCACGTATCGTCGTCAAAGATTTTAGTGTCGGCTATCAGTGCTCTCTTGATTCTTGATGTGTAGCCGGCCGAGCTGTCAGGCTTCGTTGTGCTGCAGATAGGCGGCGACGTTGAGGTTCTCTTCGCCGGTCATGTGCGGCAGCGTGGCGTCGAGAGTCGTCGTCGGGTTCCTTCCGTAAACCTGTTTGAACTGCGTGATCTGTGTTGTTTCTTGCACCGCCGTGTTCTAAGCGAAAGTTACGTATGGCAGAACCGCATCCCCCATCTTGTGCTCGACGACGACATACACTGCTAGCATGTCGACGAGGGTTTTGTTCAGTTGCTCCGTAAGGCCATTCGTCTGCGCGTTGTAGGCAGTTGTCCTCCTGTGGCTTGTCTGGCTGTACTTCATAATGAAATGATTGAGCTCTGCTGTACAGGCCGTTCCTCTGTAGGTGATGAAGATTTCTACGGCTCTATATCAACAGCAGGAAGTTTTCGACGAAGAATATCGCAACTTCGGCTGCGCTACGTACCTTTCGGCAGAGCTTTCGTTTAAGCGAAGCGCGCGTGGTGGTCCGTCGCCACAACGATCCACATATGTGTGCATGTTGACGTCAGAAAGGGTGCGAAAGAATCCATCCTGACCTTCTGAAATGATCGCCAAGGAGGCTCGATCGGCTGTAGTAATCCCGCTAGCCATGTCGGTGGTGTCTTGCGTCACTGACAGTCTCGGCATGTCTTGACGTAACGGGCGACGTCGGCGGTCAGGCGACGCCAGTAATACCTTTCCTCTATGCTCGATAGCATCCGGAAGAATGAAGTGCCCAGCGATCGGATCGTGATGTAGGGCGTGCAGTACTTCTGGACGCATTGCTGAGTGAACAACAAGGGGGCAGCTGGCGCGGACTGGTGAGAAGTTTTTTACAACTACGTTGTTTTGAACTGAGAACGAAGACAATACTCGCTTAAATGTCCCAGAGATAACGTCTATGTTCCCTTACAAATACTCGACAAGGCTTTTTAACTCTGGGTCTGCTCGTTGCTGTTCATCGAAGCCATCCGCTCTTATTATTCCAAGGAAGGCGTCGTCATCCTCGGTCATCCAGGTCAATGGGGGCGCACGATAGGCAGTCGGAATCAGAGTATGTGCGTCCGGACTTGTAGATTAGTTATGTCATATTCTTGCAATCTCAGGCTTCACCGCGCCAGGCGTCCTGAAGGGTCTCCTAAATTGAGTAGCCAACGCAATGTGTGATGGTCGCATACGATTTTGAATGGCTTGCCATATAGGGCAGGGCGGAATTTTGCTGCAGCTCAAATGATGGCGACGCATTCTTTCTCAGTCGTAGAACAATTGCCTTCTGCTTGTGACAGCAAGCTATCACCCCATCAAGTCCGTCTTTCCTCTGGATTCGGAATGCACCGAGGCCTAGGCTACTGGTGTCAGTGTGTATTTCTGTATCGGCGTCCTTGTGGAAGTGCGCGAGTACCGGTGACGACTTCATGCGTCGTTTGATTTCTGGAAATGCATGGTCATACGGCGTTTCCTCCTTGAACTCTACATCACATTTAGTTGGATGTATCAGCGGCTCAGCGATGTGTGAAAAGTCCTTAACAAAGCGCCTCTAGTAGGCACACATGCAAAGGATTCAACGCACTGCCTTCTTGTCGATGGGCTGCTGGAACTTTGCGATGGCACCTGTCTTCTGCGGGTCGGTGTGGACTCTAGCTTTGCTGATGGTGTGGCCCAGGAAAAGAAGCTCATTGTAAACGAAGCGGCATTTTCTGGCTTCAGAGTGAGCCTTCACGACTTGATAGTCTCTTGTACTGTCGGAAGCCGCCTAAGGTGATCGTCAAAATTTCCGGCGAAGACGACGACGTCATCCAAGTAACCAAGATAGGTCTGTCTCTTCAACTCTGCTAGCATCGCGTCCATCACGCGCTGGAACGTTGCAGATGCTGAGCACAGTCCGCATGGCGTCACCTTGAACTCATAGAAGGAGTCCGGCGTTTTTGCAATCCCTCTCATCGACTTCTATTTGCCAGTATCGAGTCTTGAGACCTATCGATGAGAACTACGTGACGTTGCAGAACTGATCCAATGCGTGGTGTATCAGAGGAGGAGGTATGCGTCCTTCTTATTGATCTTGTTCGGTCAACGATAATCGACGCAGAAACGTAGGGTTTCGTCCTTTTTGCTCACCAAGACTACAGGATAGTGACACGGGTATCCGATGGCTGGATGATTATGTCACGTAGCATTTCGTCGACTTGTCTTATAGCTTCACGTTCTCGGGTTGAAACTCGGTAAGGGCTCCGGCGGAGTGGTCGAGTGGACTCCGGTTATTATGCCATGGTTTGCAACTGTTGCTTGTCGAATCCTCAATGACGTCGAAAAGCAGTCTTTGCATTGTCGGAGAAGACTTCTGATCTGTTGCCGCTTGCTCAGGGGGAGACTTGGCTTTATGTCGAAGTCTAGTTCGGAAAGTGTGGTGGTCGGGGTAGATGCGGCAGGAGCCGTGATGACCAATTCACTGCTAATTACTATAAATTCCTCGATGTATGCGATCTTCGTGCCCTTGTTGATGTGCTTGAACTCCTGGCTGAAGTTTGTCTGCACCACTTTCGGTTTTTCTCCGTGTAGTCGAGCAGCAGACGCCTCTTGCGACGCAAATTTCACGGTCAAGCAGTAGACATTTATGACCCTGGATGACGCCTTCTACGTTGCCGGGTGTTTCGCTGCCGACAGAAATGACAATACTGGGGAGAGGCGGGATGCTGACTTGGTCCTCAAGTACACTGAAGGCATGCTGGCAGGAAGGGGATCTTCGTCGGTATCGCTTGATCTGTGGACAGCGTTATCGACTTCGACCACAGGTTTATGATAGCACCGTGTTGGTTCAAGAAGTTCATGCCGAGAATTACGTTTCGTGAGCAGTGTTCGAGGGCAACAAACGTCGCAAGGTAGGTCTGGTCATGAACGGTAATTGTTGCCGTGCAGATTATAGTCGGCCTTATGAGATGTTCTCCAGCTGCTTGGATTTGAGGGCTGTCCCACGCAGTCTTGACTTTATTCACCTTGGCGGCGAATAATCCGCTGATGACGGACTACTTGGTTCAATTGTCTACAAGCGCGGTGACTTCGTGGCCGTCGAGAAGTACGTCGAGGTCCATGGTTGTTTGTCTTGCGCTGCAGTTAGTTCTTGGCGTCGGCTCAAGGCTGCGCCATGTTGACCTGTGGCTAGAAAGTGGCGCCTTCAAGTTTTGTTTTGTCGGCGTATTTCTTGCTTCAAGGCTTCGCCGGCATGACGGCGTCGTCGGGATAGTCTTTTTGACGTCTTCGGCGTTGGCAGAGACTCTTCGTCAATTCGACGAATAGCAACCGCGCCTCGATGAGTTCCTGTTTTTAGTTTTTGAGGATATGAGCTGATGGACGAGCCCCGGGCTGGGCCAGTGTATGGTCGGCGCGGCGGCGACAGGTAGCGGCCTGGTGATGGCGAAAGGGACGGTCGTGGAGAGCTTCGCTAAGTGGCGGAGAGGTAGTCGGCGATAGCGTGTGGCCTTTCACATTGTTGTGGGCTCGGCGCGTTCATGGCGTACCCTCGCAGTCCCATTTTATGGTATGGGCATCAGCGGCAGACATGTCCGGCTTCTCCGCAGTGATAACAGAGCGGGCGGTGACCAGGAGCTCACCAAATGTCTGTCTTCATGGGTTAGCTGCACTGGGCGACTCCTGTGTACGACGCAATTGCGGCGTTGCGGGGCCCTGTCGCGGTCACTGAAATGGACCTTGACGGCGGGCGACGGCGGCTTAGGTCATCGCTTCCGGTCGGAGTTGCGGTGATGCCGGAACTTCTGGTTCTCCTAGTGAACGCTGAAGCTTTTTAACTGTGTCAGCGATCAAGGCCTCCTGGGGCTGTTACCTTGGGTACAAATTCTACAGCTCTTCTCGTACGACCACTCTGATAGTCTCTCATAGGTCACCATCGCGTAGCGCTTGAGGTTCAGCGGAGTTTGTTGTCAGCAAAGGCCAGTTGTATTGCCTGGTGTGCATTTCAAGCGTCTTCTCGATTGCTGTGGCCTCCGAAACAATATCAGCGAGAGTCTTGGGTGGGTTGTTTATCAATCCGGCGAAGAGTTGTTCTTTCACACCCCGAATCAAGAACCGAAGTTTCCTCCGCAAAAATCGCGGTGTTCTCATTCGGCAGCTGCCTGCAGGTTTCCAGTAGAGCTTGGGCTCGCTATTTGCGCACGACGCTAGTAAAGGTCCAGAGGAAGGTGCTGCGGAACAGCTCCCATTTTGTCAGAGTTCTCTCCCGGTTCTCTAACCACGTTCTGTTGGCGTCTTCTAAGACGAATTATGCATGCCGCAGCTTCTCGTCGGACCGGTCGTCGGACCTCCAGCCAGGTATCTGGGTCTTCAGCTTATGATCCGCGGAAGGTCAGTGGCTTTCTGCGCTTTTGCGGCACGATGGAGGACACTGGGGCTACCATTGGTGTTGTTGACTTGGCCACGACCTTCTTTGTTGCATCAGGTATAAGTCCCGGTGCCGGGCGTAGGTGTTCTATGATGCAGCTTGCTCGATGGTCCAGAAAGACGTTGGTGTTTTCTTTGCGGTCCGGGCTTTGATCACGGCTAGTCGAGGGCGTCTAGTACATCAACGCAAAGCATCTCCACCGGATGTCACATTGTAGTGACGGTGAAGAAAGCAGCAAAAACTGTGAGTGACGAAACTAGCATTTTATTGGGCGAACCTGTGCCCTCAGAAACAGGCTACACTCACAGAACAACGATAGCAGCGAACACAGACGGCGATCGTCCAAAATTTGATGCGCCGCTCAGCGCGTCGGCTTTTATACATGATTCATCCAGGTTCCAGAGTAATCGCTCGTGCCCGCGTGTCCTCCTGGAAGTTCCACAAAATTCGCGTCTTATAGGCAATCAGATTACACAAGCTTCGGTGACAATAGACAGCAGACAGAATCATCGATATCATTCCAGAAACTTCCGATACATGCAGGCGCGTCCCGCGTTGAGCGATGACACTTGTTAGACGGTGAAAAGCGGCCAACAAAAAAAAAAAGTTAAACAGGTGCACGTGTCAATATTAAACGGCATTTAACGAACGAGAAAAATCGAACTTATTGTTCAAGTTCTAGAATTATATTCTGAAGGCTGTCTCTCCATGTACATAGCTTAAGTAACCGCTTCCTCATGTTTGTTGCCGGGAAACCTACCTTTTGTCTAAACACACACACAAAAATAAAAAAAAATAAGAGGGTGAACCGCCGTGTTCTTCTGTGCCTATATCCTTGTCTGTTCAGCGGTGCAATCGTTTGCGAAACATGAAGAGGACGAACCCCTGCGATAGGTTCATACGTTGGTGGTACATCAAGAAACTGTTTTACAACAGGGTATGCGACATTTATTTCGAGTATGCTTTTCGTCATCTGTGATATCACAAGCGTCTACTTGAAACTAATGTGTATGTTCACAAAACCTGCTGGCAAGATCATAATGAAACGCACTCCATGCAATTGCGAATGCTTCTGACTTTATGGCCTGGTTGAATATTCCACTTGTAAGCTTGCTACTGATAATCGAAAAGTATTGAGCGAAATTCGCTGTAATGGGATTCAAAGGACTGCGCGCGAATATGCACGCAAGCTTTATGTACGCCACAATATGAGGAGAGCCACCAACGGGGCTTGGACGACGCGCTGACATCTCAAGAAACCAGGGACACATGGTGAGACGCAGCGTCCTATACCTCGATGTATGTGTTTGAACGGTAACTGCTCTGGCTGCTATAACTACGCAGAACTAGACGGAAGCAGGCTAGCTGCGGTCTGGTATTGAGTAACCTTGCATTAAAGTACACACGAATTCGCGCCATATTTTGCATTGAATTACCATCCTGACTCGTTGCCCTGTAGCACATGCACACCTATCGCAGGCACATCATCATTTAAAGGTGAACCAGCCGAATATCGCTTTTCTAGTGCTTCTAAATATTTAGTTACAATTCAAATTTTTTTCATTTGTTTTTCAGCGCATGATTGCGTGCGGCGAGCTAGCAGCCTTAAGACCGCATGTGCCACTGATACATGAGAGGGCGAAACTAACCACTTTTCTCGCGCCTCTCCACTTTCATCCTATTTATTGAAAGTGGTCTACACATAGTTCGAAATTATTAAGGTAAAATGATAATTGCCTCATTATTGGATTCGGCAATCACTTAGCTTAAACCCTTTTGAAATGTGAGAAAAGATATAACCCATTTCTATGTGACGGCGGTTTCTTGTAATATTGTTGCTGCATGGGCCTTTTCGATAGCGATCGAGTCCAGTCGAGGTAAAATTTCTCAATCGCGGTTGGCTCCAATGGGGAAGTTGCTGAAGGGAGCGAACAGCGATCGAGAAATTTGATCCCAAGTGGGCCGAATCATGATCGAAAGCGCACCGTGTGTCCGTTGTCGTCAATGAAACGTGATTATTTGGTATTTTTTCTCGTTTACAGACTGCCGCTTTGATCCCCTGCAGATTTCCATGTATGTTAAGATTTCTCGAAGCACCTTTAAACGTTGTTATACAGTCTGAGCCAGATGGAGCACCGTGCAGAGTAAGTGAGAACATGCAAGAGTTTATTCAAGTTTAAAGCTGAGTATCCTGAGACTACAAATACTGGAGTAAGAGTGACCTAAATATCGCTATGGCTTTGTTTGGAATAAACTTTAAGAAACACCAATTTCAGGCGATGTGACCTAGGTATACTTCAAGGTCAAAATTCATAGACGCATGCACGTACATGCAGTTTACTGGGGCTTTAACTGGGCCGAATCTTATAACGGTTCGGTTGGGGAACCACTCCTTTGGCCTTACCTGATTGGCCAAAATTTTGATTACGTCACAGGTCGTCAGAGGCAGCGGGGGCGGTATCGTAATTTTTGAATACGTCACGCATCTCTCAATCATCTTCAAAGCGAACCGGTCGTAGGAACCGGTGAAGGGGTAGTCCGCTTTGGGTGCCGTTGCTGTGGCTTGGCTGTGGGCTTGCGACCCTGGCCGCGCGTGCCGGTCACGCGACCCCGGAGACACGCGGGCGTAGCGCGCGCGTGCGTTGGTCGCTTCGGATGCTATTACTTACCTTTGTCGTCTGCTTGGCGTTGCTCTTTCGGTGTCGACCACGGCTGGAAGTGCAATACGCGTTCGAAGAAATGAAGGATAATGAGTTGCACCGCCCCTGCCGGCTTTCTAAGTAGACCTTTTGCAGGCTACGCTATCAAATGGAGGATGCTCGGGTGCAAGCGTACCAGTGGTCATTCCACGCAGAGGAAAGAATATTGCGCGCTGCGGTTTATCGCCACCGGCCTGCAGCTCCCAGAAATCCGTCGGACGTGAAGCATTCATCGGAATGACCTAGATCTCTGCTGCCGACACTGTCCACGAAGTTGCTCTCGCACTTACTGTGTTGGCCGGTAGAAGGGCTGAGTCAGCTTTCCCATGACCTTCGCTTCAAAGCCAGTGCCAAGGGGATATTTGCAAGGTGAGACCGAATTCCCCGTGCTACCGCCAGCGTTAATAGCTCGCAGATCGCCGTTCAACAATCAGAAGGTTCAAACTAGGCTGGTTCAGCGCTTCCTTCTTTCGGCTGATAAAACCATGCAGTCACGATGGGCCGATATTGTGGAGATATCTTATTTGGATGCCCTTCTTTGTCTAGTTCGGGAGTGCAACACTTTGTTCCTCAATTTCATGGCACAGCGCGCACCGTCAGCACCACACTCTTCGATTTTACTTCGCGCATGCAATGCAGGGCCCGTGTATCGTGGTGTCCGATTTCAAGTTCCATTGCTTTTATCACGCGACGCGCCGTGGGACACAGATCGCAGGGATAGCAGCAGCGCGGCGGCGAGTGAGTTATGTCCGAGCCGATGACGAAGGGCGACAACAGAAGGAAAATTTATATAGTCGGCAAGTAAAGCTGTCCCTAAGAACCAGTTCACGGTTTTGTCGCGCTCGCTACATAAAAGTTCTGGCAGTGCGTTCCTGTTGCGTGCATCGTGCGAGCTCCTGGTAGCAGACGACATAGCGTTGCAAGCGTAATGCAATACGCTTGCTAATGCATTTACGCTTGCTATACCGCCTGTCGGCTGAGAGTGAAAAAGAATGACATTTATAAATTACTTCTGCATTGCGTAAACGCCAGGCACCACACGTTTATACTTCAGAACTTGGCGTATAATATTTAATTTATGTTTTACATTTATTTTGCAAGCAGAAACATTCTGCAATTCCTTGATTAGCGCGTCATATAATGACGTACACTTCAGAGGTGGCACCCTCTCATCGATTGGTCGCGTCCTCCCCTTCTTCCACCACTGGCTTGGGAGTGGCCCATTTAGTGACGTAAGCAGTGAAGCGAACGGTTCGTATTCCGAACCGTTATAAGATTCGGCCCCTGATTTCAAAAAACGAAAAATACGACTTTTTTAGCCAACCGCAAACACAGACTCTCTTAGCCTATTAAAACCCGCAAGAAATTTACGAGCAGATTCTGTAAATTCTTTTTACAGAAAGATATTCTTTTTTTTCTTTTTCACAAAGGAACGATAATGTGAAATGCTTGTGAGTTGTGTTTTATTATACGAAGTATTACAATACTTGTCAGAGTAAATCCACTGCTTTTCCAGGGCATTCTGGAAATTCCTAAAACAAAACTGCTTAACATGAAGGCTCAGATGAAATTTAGTCGAAGCCGGTATCTCCTACTTAAGGGAAGATAAGCCAAATGAGGATACGCTCGTGATGGATGCTGGTGCAGAAGAAACACATTCTTTATAGCAGTCAACTTAACTGCTGGTTTTGCTTGCGATCCCAGTCAATTTATTCCATAGAATGTGGTCCATAGTTTGCTCAGTCACAGCGACAAGAAGTAATATCTTGAAATCGTATGATCTATCAGAAATTGAAAATAAATCTGACAGCCTTATTATGAATTATTTTTAATTTGTTAATATATATCGTGGTAGAGGTACGCAAGAGTAAGATTGCGTAGCCTTAAAAAGAATAAATCATTATGTCATAAGCCATTAGTGATCATCAAAGATCCAGGGCGTGAAGATACATCTTAAGAAAAAGCGACATGCGGAAGCAGTAGTACAGGTTTGCGTCAAAACTTATTTTGGAAACAAAAATTTCTTTCCTGGAAAGAAAAGCGCTTGTGAAGCGGACTTTTCCGTCGCCTTCTCAGAACCGAACACATCTCAGGATCGTGAGCGCTTCCCGAGTAGGCTCTTATCACAGACTGATATATTACGAACGTGAGAACTGCATTTTCGCTTAGATAACTCGGTTAGGAGATTCAAGTAGCAACAGCTCGCCTGTATATGGGGAGAAAGTAAGTGTCATGTTTTTAAGTTTCTTTTTTTTTTACCATGAAAGCTGTTCTTATTGGCCTACGCAGAAAGAGGGGGGCATAGCATCGCATGATAGATTGGCACATCGATGCTACACTTTGGCTTTTAATAATTATTCAGGGGGATTGAAATCGCAAGTCGCGGCTCTTTTTGTCGTTTACGGTGATGAAGTGGTCTATACTACGTTGGGCCAATATACGAAAATCTGACGGCAATATTTTGATTAAAACATTTCAATTGCGGTCCATATGTATTCTTATTTACATCTGGGATTGTTGTTTTCCATATTGGACTTGAAGGTAATAGTGTAAGGTATCGGAGGTATGGTACTCAAGTGGGTAACAAGGGAGCCAGGTAATAAGCGTTGTACTTTTACACACCACACGACTTTGCCTTTAGTACTAGATCACTTTAATTGATTATACCGTTCAAGCTTTCCCGAAACCTCCATTTTAGCACAATACGCACGCTGGCACAATGCTAGAATGTTGACCTCAGGACATGTAAGATAGGTGGAAAATAAATTAAAGTGACAGCATTGTATCCCAGTAGGTATATTTGCACTCTGTGAATTGAAATTATATAGCACACATTTTTTTTTGCCATAGTTGCAGATACCTGACGACGTAGGAGGAAGACATCAGGTAAGACTCGTGCTTCTCAAAGCGTTATTCAAACCTGCATCACTTACCAGAATTGTTCCTCATATGTGTCTGCGTTACCCGCCTGCGTGAGTACCAGACGCCAGCAGCACAAATTTATTAAGCTTACAGGAATACAAATCCTACCATACTCCTGAAGCTGCACGAAATATAAGAGACTATAATGTCCATGGCCATTCTGGGGCTTAAATGTTGACACTGATGCAAAACACTTTTTTTCCTTTCTTTTGCTGTTTTTCCCATGCTCATGTGTATTTTTACAATCCAGTTCCTGTTTGGGCCTGTGCAAAGGCCTACAGTATTCTTAAATAAACTTTTTAAAATGGGATCTCATTACAACGTATTTTTGCGCAAGGCGTCGGGTAGAGACACTTTAAATCGTATGCTGCTCTCTGGCTACTTGCCATTTTCCTGCTTAAGATCAGTATTCCAAGGTTACCCTATTTTGCCGACTTTTATTATTTATCTTGTCAGTCCAAGGCTGGCTCTACTAGATAGGACTGTTGCACACGAAGTGGACATAAAAAGCCGATCGACCACAGTTCCTCTATTGGCACGCTCATATACTCAGTAATTTTGGACGTTGCCACTTTAGCCACGAGTCAAAATTCGCTAAAGTGCAGCGGCATAACTCAATCGGCCGTATATTCACAAAAGGGTATTTCAAAAGAGCTGCTAAATTGCAACAACTTTCAATCAGTAAGATCGAAAAAGTTATAACAACATACACATTTACGGCCCTTAGTCCCAACTGCCTTGATGGGTCACTGCAGTGGTTCAATCGTACAGAAAACGCTGTTAAGAACCGTTTACAGCACCACTGCATGGACGCTGTCACCTTTGAGCACGTGACCATGCCGTTACTAGGAGCCGTCTGGTTTCCCCCTCCCGATAGCAGACGGCGTGCTGCGTACATGCAGAAAACCGCCTTTCTTGCTTTTTGGGTAAATTATTATTAACCTGTAATCCAACGCTTTCAACTGAGAGCAAAAATGGAACGTAAGTGCGGGTGATAATATACACACAGCCTCATTTTAGCCTCGTGGCAGTCAGCGAATGCTTCGAGTCGGTGCATGTGAGTGCTCCGACGAAGCAATTGCACTTACTTCCATTCCTTCTATGCTCTCCTAACAGCCAGAAGCTCTTACCACCTCAGTGCTGTATAGTACATTGTGACATGTGTTATGTGTCAGAAATATGTTGACAAAATATGTTGACAATATTAATTTCAGTGCCATTAGAAAACTACATCAGCTGTTTTCGCTGCCTCTGGCAATCATCGGTTCTTCTGAACATGCAAAAGACTGATAGTCGCAAGAGATGCATAACCAGCCAGGACAGTTTGAGCTATATGTACATGAAGGTCTGCCCAGATATTTTTGGTAATATTGTATTACCCTATTGTCCCTGAAAGATAAATTCCGATAAAAAAGCTTAGGAGTAACTACAGCATTGCGCCCAAATTGTCTTCTATTTTTGTGATTCCACGAACCTGCAGCCGCTTAATGGATCTTTCTTTATTCTTTGCGTGCTGAGAAGAACATTTGTTGGGAAACAACACATATTTCAGAATAAAAACAGGAACAGCGCAACACAGGACGAGCGAGTAAAGAACACAGGACAGAGCGCTGACTAGCAACAAAATGCTGTATTTGCAGAAGCAACATATAAAGACATCATTGAATGACATAACGAACATAAAGAGAGGGATAAGGAGGATAAGCGTCAGCCACGGAGATAATCCGCTTCTTTTGTTGAGAGGGTGAGGGACGCAGAACTGACGCACTCGTCATCACTTGTGAATATTCAATATGCCTTAAAGATTTCCCGCGCGCGCTTTTCACTATATCTGCCAATCAATTCTCACTTCTTAAAGATCGAGGTGCAACCACACGTATTGCAGTGGGCAGTCAGATGACCGTGCGGGTTTCCTTTTAGTGAAGCGGCATGCTCGCGCAGGCGATCAATAATGCACCACCCCGCTTGCCCAATATAGCAACGTTTACAATCGAGCGGGTTTTTACAGACAACCTGCGTTGTACAGTCAATGAAGCCGCGAACATGATTCTTATCGCAACTTTGTCGCGCCACAGTATCCATCCTGGAGACTAATTTGCCCAACCCGCTCAGTTTATTAAATTAGTCTGTCTAACCTATCGTAAAGCCCTTAAGAACTGAATGGCTCACCCGACAGATATAGCTTTGAATTTAATGCGCACTTGAAAAAGACACGCGTAATATGCACCGAATACACACAGAATACACAGCCCGTCTTGATGAAATCCATAACAGGGGCTCACACCCGAGGTCGTCTACATCAGCAGAGATTGTGGCATCACTACTCATTGTGTCCTCTCGGAGGTTCATCACCACTGTGTTCATACTTTAAACCGCATCATCAGTGATGTAATCCACTTTCTTTACCGAGTCGTATTCATCTAGAACGTGGGGTAGGTACTTGTGCCACTTCTGAGCACTCACTTGCTCCATCCCCTTCCGTACCATCGGCTCCACGTCTTGAATTTTGAATGTCTTGTTTTCTCTGGACATAAAACCATTGACGTCATCCCATGCGCGCTCCATCAGATTCACTTGGCAGTGATAGGGTGGCAAGAGCACAACGAGGTGGCTTGATGGTACACCGATACAGGCCACTCGGTATCGGTCACCACCCATGTTAGTGTTTCCCACGAGCTTCATGAGCTCAAACTTTACCATGCACTGGCCGTAGGAAACACCCTTTGCAGAAAACCAGTCATGTATTTGCTTTTTGAGGCTACTCATTCGCAGCACCTTTTCCTGCTTCACGGAGTGATAAGGTGCATTGTCCATAAATATAAAACTTCCAAGTGGCAGAAAAGGTAGCAATTTCTCAGCGAACCACTTTTAGTAGTAGTGCTCTCCATTAAACTCATAATGATAATCGTCTGAGCTTTGCTTTGCGCGAAACGGTTCTCCTGCGCCTTCAACAAAGCAATATTCAATGCCGCAGTGGGTCCCAATAAGCCTGTCATCTTTTCCACTGTGGTTTTGGAGGCCCGTCGACAGTCCGGATCGACGCGCCTTATGCAGGGTATCTACGTCTTTCTCCACCCACACTTGGCAACGCTTGTGGCCGGCGTTGACCCACGTTTTCTTGGTGTAAAATATCTGCCTACCTTGGCGTCCCAAATCCGCAACCTCACACACGTAGAAGCGCTAAGACTGCACGATGCGCGTCGCTTCAATAAACAGTGCGTTCCGAGACCGCTTCCTTTATGGGAAGCCAAGCTTTTTCAACATGCTGTGCAGAGTTGCCGTCAATACGGATGACAGCTCGCTGTCCTCTTCAAAGCGGCGCATCAATCAGCTTGGCGACAGTGGGCATCTCGTTTCTCCAACAAGAGCTGTGCACGACTTCTCGCAACGCCCCCAGTCGCCCAGCTTCCTTTTGCGCTCCCGACCTCTCCTGCCAAAACGCTTCTTCGTTGTCAACACTCTGCCCGCCCTTTCTTTCTCCGGCACCCACTCGTAAAGCATCCGCTGGCTCGCCTTCGTGCGTTGTGGTGTCCTCTTTACCAGAACATTCATGCTGGCTTCTACCTAACAGTGATTGCGAAGCGATTGTAAGACGTTTAAAGCTAACGTCTTCACCTCCTTCGGGAAACATTGCACTTTGGAAGAACAGCGCGCACAAGACACCACGACTGCTTCGATGGACACCATGTTTGCTAATGACGGCGGACTTCCTCGCAGGAAGGCTCCGCTTCGTCTTTTTACAGCCATGCTGTTTACCAGACGGACCTGTATGAATGAGCCGTAATCGTGGTCTCGTAGGGGGTGTATCTGGGCTGGCTCACGCTTGTAAAGTGAACAAAAAAGATGGCGGCGCTGCGTGGTCTCGTAGAAGCGGGGGCGGCGGGTAGCTGGGCTAGCTAATGTCCGTAAAGGGAACAAAAAAGATAACGAACGACAGCATGGCGCAGAAGAAAGGACACGTGATTTTGCCGCGCACCGCACCTGTGTAAAGGGGGAGGGCACCCGCGCTCCCCATCGTCAGTGCCGGCTGCGTCTGCCGTCGGCTGCCGTCCATACAACGGTGCAGCAGTTGTGGAGGGAAAACACGGGGTGTGTGCGTCGCGGCGTGTAAGAACTGCATTGTGCATTGCAGAGGTAGACCATTGCAACTGTGGTGATTCGAACAAAAATGCCAGAAGTGGGAAGACCATGCAATGTGCGCACGACTGAAGAACAGGCCGAGTACACGGAGAAGTGCGAGTTGCCAACCCCTTCGAGTTACACCTGGGCGAATTCCAAATTCAAGAAAATGTTTCTGGACGCGCAGTTTGGCCACAGTTGCTCGATCTGCGATCGACAGCTTCGCTGGCTAATCCCCCCCTTTGCTTCCATTTTAGTTTAACTGCATCAAAAGAAAAGCTCTCAGTACTTTCTCAGCAATAGGCTCAAATTAGTGCTGCACCCATAGATCGATTCGGTGAATATTTGCAACATAATAATCCCGTGCAACTAAAATATTTCTACCCCGATATATACGAGAGCGATATGTGCAAGCTATGCAAGTCTGTTCGAGCCACCCTTCAACAATTGTTGTGGGGATGTGAAATATACCAAGATAAAACGGCAGTATCGCCGGCAAATCTACGGGCGCGGTGGTCAGCCGTGCTGCTCAGCTCAGAACTCCAAGACCAGCTTTGGGCCGTGCAGCGAGCCAAGGAGGCCGCACGGGAGCAGCAGCTCCCAGTGGCCATCTAGGCGGCCTAGGGCCCGGGCCTCCCAGTCGCCGACTTCCAGATCACACACGCACAATAATGGAATGTGCAAGGTACTATTTTTTCAATGGCCTTGGCAGAAAGTAAAAAAAACAGGCCAATTGCAATACTAAAGTCAAGGAGCTTAAAATAATCAAGATGAAGGCCTCGTAGTGGGTCCTAAATTAAATCACTACGCACAACAATACCTACTGTAGTGGCTAGACAGAGGAATAGCACGTGCAATGAGACCACTATTTCGCGCTGCGCCGAGACACCACCGCCGCGCGCTTCATAGCTCGCGCCCTGCTGCAATCAGCTTGTGATATCGAGTATAGTAGAAAACGCATGCAATTCTTCGATGTCGTGCTTTATTCTCTCGACATTTTTGTACTGTAACTACGAGACGCTTCTATGTTTTGTCAGCTCTTTTTGTTCGTGATAACGTGTGGACTGCCTAAATTTAAAAAAGAATTCTTAACAGTGTTTCATTTTAATTTTTACCTCACACTACGTCTTATAATTCATTGAGCTGTTTATTGTTTTGTGTCACACTACTAGCAGTTAAATTCTGCATCCTTACTCGTATTTTTCTAATTCAATTCACGTACATTACGCTCTGTGTTCACAACTGCTCAGATTAGGTTTTACAGGCACGTGCTGAACATTATTCATTGTTAACTAGTTTCGAAAATAATTTTGGTTTACACTTGTCTTTTTTTTCCTATTAGTGCATCGGCCGCTGTAATGGAGGTACCTGCCTCGATATTGGAAATTGCCATGGGCTGGAACTGTTGAAACAGGGCCGAAGCTCCGGGACAAGACATTATGATAATATCAACGTTGCCAATAGCGACAATCACGAAAGCAGCACTCCGTTCTTATCTGGCGGCGGCCCTGCGCGCGCGGTCTTTCTCACAAAACCAGACACCATTTGGCATGCTGACCAAGTTAAAAGCAATAGCAGAAAATACGATGACGCTAGAGTACCAGGCCCTCTACGTGCACTTGCACCACTATTACGAGTGAAACGTTCCCCAAGAAGGCCTTCTAGAGCAAGATCTCAGTACCGGGACGAATCACAACGGAACAGTAACAAACGCAGAAAAAGCACGGACACCGTCCAACTTCTATCTTATAAAAAGCTAGAGAGTGGCGAAGTCGCAGGTGGAAGTCCTTCTTCATCTGGAAGAAGACGGGGACCAGGAAATGACGGGCCTATCCAAACGTTCGGGGTGCACAGAAGCCATGTGATTTTAGTCAAGGCCAAAAAACGCCGCCGTGGTAGTTCAGTGGCGAAAGTTGTGGCCGGTGGTGCGGCCTTAGGTGCTGCGGCTGCCGCCACACACCATCTTCTTAGTGGTGGAAGTGACCAGAGCCACGGAAGTGCAAGTGAAGGTAATGAAGCTGATAGTCCTGACGTTAATAAACAGGGCTCGGAAGATGCCGCACCTAGTAACGGAACCAATGTGACAGGGAAAAGCGAGACTACTGAAAGTACCATCACGACACAAACCGACGGTACAGGAACGGACATGTCAGAGAGCACCAACGTTGCCGAAATCAAAGGGACCCGGAAAACAGAAGTTACTGAAGGCGGTGAATCTGGGAAAACCAAAGTTACAGCAACTGGCACGACGGGCAGTACCGAAAGTTCAAAAACCGACAGGACGAAGGAAGCAGGCAATACTGCGGCCCGCGTGACAGGGAAAACCAACGAGGCATAAAACCACCAAGACGCAAAAATGTGCACACTTTGAAACTGACGCGAGCGCTTAAAAAACTAATGACGGCAACCCTTCTCGCTCTGAAGTCCTTGAAAGCACCGGCTCTGACAGCAACGAGATGATGGAAACTAATGGTGGTAACCCGTCTTCTAAGCCGATTGATGCGAAATTATCCAAAACTAAGGCCCGAGCTTTACGCAGTTGTGACAGACGGACCAGCTTTGATATTAGTGGCAGTGGATGTAGGAGTAAACAATGCAACTATCCCTCCAATGGCAATGAGTAGTCGTGCCGCTGCCGGTAATGTGGCTTTTGTCACAAACTATGAGCAGTGCTAGATTGCAAGTTGGAATAGGTAGACACAGGATCAACGTGTTCTATTATTGCGAACAGCAATAACTATCGTGCATAAGATATACGAAATACGTCTACGGCTGGTTACGAGAGTTCTGATGCTTACAGACGAGCACTCTAGACGTAGGCTCTAAAATTGAAATTCTCTGAATTCGCAATAGTGCAGCAAAATTCAAGAGATAATTGCGGTAGTAGGCGGATCGCCGGTAAATCTAGATGCTTAGAGAACGGACAAAGTTTTATTCTATAGGTTTGAAAATGTGCGCTAAAAAGTAATTTTAATGTTTACCCGCGCATTTCTGATGGCTAGCTTATTTTACATTCTAATATTATTCAGGAAATATTCTGTTGCTGTTCAAGCAATTCAGCCAGAGTAGAATCGTTGTGCTATCAACCACAGGGAATATTGTTTCTTAAATACGAAATTTGACATCGGATAGTAGGCACGTCTAGTTTTGCAATGCTTGTGTCAATGCAACATGCTCAGTTTTGTATAGTTTTGATCCATGTAAGTTAATCTGGACTATTGCTTCAAAACAGAGGTTACATTTAGGACCTTGAATATAATGAATTCTTCTGCTAGCAAAGTAAACAAGAAACGAGAATACCATGCGCACCATTCTTCTGAAGGGTAGAAGCGTGTACTGTATTTAATATACTTGGACGAGACCTGCGGTATCAAGCCGTGCAATGCAAAAATACCAGACGACACACAATGTATGCGTGTTGTCTCCGCTAACGTCTGCCCAACGTTCAGTACATCAACCTGTGCTACGTGAATGGAATCACCTTAATCTGTTCTTTGCCCTCTTAAGGAAGAAAAAGTTGCACTTGAGAGCTTAATTTTATGAAAATAGAAATTAATATGTACCCCTTGCGGTGCATTTCCTTAAACGTATCACTTTCAACAGAGATCTAGAAAACCTTATTAAGTAGATGTAGATGATAAACTTCTGTCAATATAGCGGTTTGGATTTTATGGAATATTAAATTGGTCATTATTTTAGGGGATAAGTAAAAAGAGAGTGAGATTCGGAAAAACTGCCACGACACCAGGCTCCTTTCGCGCGGTGATATTAATGCCTTCACAGTGCTGCGACCGCAGGATTGATGCTACACACAAAAATAATAAATTATATACATAAATTGAAAATAAAAAATCAAATAAATCCATATTTGCGTTCACTTCTGTCAAGATATCTTGTTTCCTGAGGTGATTGAGCAAGACAGCGAGAGCAAGGAGAGGAAAGGCATGGAGGTCAACCAGACGAGCACCCGGTTTGCTACCCTACACTGGGTGTGAGGGAAAGGGGAATAGGAAGATTAACAAAGGGCGATTGAGCAAATGCAGCAGTATAATATAGGGATGAACTGCGCACGGTAATTATTGAAGCTGTAGCAGCATTTATGCTGTTGACAGACTGCTTAAATGATGGCGAGGTTCTGGCGACGGGTGGAGATGCATTCGAAACGAGTATCATGCCCGTCGTCTTTCAACAATCTACTTTGCATGCCGCCTATCGATACGTTCAGTCTGCTCAAAACGTAAATACTTGAATCGACACCTCACCTCTATCATTGCGCACATGCCTATTAGCCTATCGCCTCTTAGCAAGGTGCCTATCAGCAAATAGCTATGAGGTAAGGACCTATAGGCTTGGGGCGTTGTACAGCAGAGCTGTATATGCCCACCGTCCCACACATTTTTCAATGTCCGTGCCTCAAGGCTCTCGCGCCCTCTGTGAGGAGGAAAAGCAAACCGATAAAGCATGTGCTGACACGGTGTCACGGCACGGCAGGAAAGCTGCTGACACGGCAGGAAAGCTAAAAAAACATCCCCATGCGTAGTTTCACACAATAAGTACAGGAGGGAACTCTGGCGATAGTGTCTACGGGAGCTCCTAAAATTTGAGCCGCTATTATCAACTATTGTGCATGTTCGCAGAGTATATTTCATACGCGGAAGGGAAAAGCCCCAAAATAATTAAGCTTTTACACTCTGTGATTTGTCTTGCTATTTTACAGCGCCACTGGTAGCCTACACTCACCGAGTGCAATGGTTGCGATTTTTAGGGTTCTTGTTTTTCTTACGCCCAAGCCCGACGTGGAAAAATAATAATTACACATTTATAATTAAGTATTAATATTTACAACTCCTTCATCGGAGGTTCTGCCTGTTGATTTGAAATATGTTAGAAGTTGGTTGATACGTCTTGGTAAACACTGACTTTACAGTACGCAATATACTGAGTTCCTCAAGGCGATAGTGAACTACACAGACCTAGTTGCATTTACGCAGAGCACACCTGAATTCTTTGAAGGTTGGCTCCAGTTAGCTGAAGCACACTGTTTGTTGAAAGTCGGTGTCATGTTGAAAAGAATAAGCATTACAAAGTGTTTTGTGCGAATGTATATTATGTTGATTGTGAGCGCCATCCGACATTGTGGATTTTACACAGTCCCCTCTCAGTTCTTTATGCGCAGTGTTTTTTATATTAGCGAGTGCCAGACATATTGTTCACTCTCATTACCACAGTTTCTATCAACAAGCCTTTCCTTTTCTCAGTCTGACAGGATATCTTGTTGCTTTGAAGTAATGTGTACGATGTAACCATGATCTAAATAAAGGTATTTATATCATCTTCATGTCTGAACTCTCATACGGTAAGACTAGCTGGGTTTAGCATAATGATAGAACGTTATTAAAAAATTTAAATTATCGGGTTTTACGTGCCAAGAACACATCTGATTATGAGGCACGCCGTAGTGGGAGACTCCGGAAATTTCGACTCACCTGGTGTTCTTTAACGTGCACCTAAATCTATGTACACGGGTGTCTTCGCATTTAGCCCCATTGAAATGCGGCCGCCGTGGCCGTGATTCGATCCCGCTAGGATAGGACGTCCCTTTACTTGTGTACGTGGCATAGTTCCGGTTATGAAAAATGTTTAGTATGTAGCTGCTTTTGTAGTTTCTGTATTGAAGTGTTTCAGTTTATGGATTTTGTTAGGGCTTCCAATTTATCTATCCTAGCATCTATAACTAAAACGAAAGTCTGGCTACACATTGATTTATTAGGCAGAAGCAATGACTACACGCGACAAAACTGCTTCTTCGTGGATCTCAGTTTACATATTGTGGTACGACGACATCTTGATTTATTGTATGCTAGTGGTTTGAATGGTGCGGCTGTTTTTGTTACTAAGTATTTGTGCTTTAAAGCTGCTTGGCTGTGCAAATATTGTGGTTCTTAGACATTTTCGATAACATTTTGCCTGGTGTTGCTGTTTTTTAGTAGTTTACGGCCTCGCCATGGGTGCCGAGCTCCTTGTTGTCTAGTGAGGCCATCTTGTTTACGACCTGCTTGCCCCCACCTACCTGCATTTCCACTCCCGGATTTGCTGCCCTTTCTTTTCTCCCTTAATGGGAGCACCCTTGGGAAGAATGCTTCGTTTTCTGACCGTTCTCGTAGTGGGACGGTTTAATTTCACCAGCTGCCAATAGAAGTTCTTAGTACGGAAGGATGCCTGCCTCCATTTGCATGATCATTTCGTCTTCGAGCCCCCAGCCGACATGCTCTACTGTGACTGCACGGTTCAATAACACCAAATACTAATTGGAAGCTCCTAACAAGGCAGACCTCATGACTGACCCTACTTGCATGAACTAACCTAAGTCTCTTCGACCGTCGCCCTTCTGCATTACCTAGCTTTATTGCGTGTTTAATATCCCGCCGCCATGCCCGCCTTATTTTTTTCTATTTTGCTGTTCTCTCCCCTTTTTCATACATACTGGATCTTGCAGCCACTAATAATCGAACACATTGACTTCTGCTTTTTTAGGTTAATCCTCTTTTTTTTCTCCTGTTCTCCGCGTACCATGAGCACACACCCCTTTCCAGCCTCACTGTGGCATATGGTCTTCTTATCATGGCAACCTTGTTTTTCTTATTTTTCTCGTAAATTACACCAACGCAAACAGCACTCAGCCATTTCTTGTAGCACCGCGAAGATGTCCTTGACCCTCTGAGGCTTTCAGCCTTTTCCGAACAACAAACAGCAATGCCTTCAGCCAAAACAGGTGCAGCTGTCCGCTGGTAGAAACAGAATTCAAGTACGATCCGCGGCCCATCTACAAACAACCCGCCGTGTGCTCCAGACAGGAAGCTTCACATAACGGGGCAAACACTTCGCACACCCGATGCCTGGCCACTGTTTTGATTTTACTGCTATCAGCTAGACCAACGGACACCTGTGTTCGCCGATGAACATAGAGGACGAGTCAACACAGCCAGTTTTTTAACCGTCGACATAGAGATAATCGGTGCCCGGCAATCTATGCGCCGTTGTCTTGCGCAGGGAAAGCAGAAGCTGCAAACCGCAGCCTCTTTCAGACATAGGTGTTCTGGATATGCTTTACGCTTATCTACTAGAAGGGCCTGGATAAGCACCTGATGTTGAAGACAGCATAGCATACCTGCAAGGCACAACGCTCACCATTCCAGCAGCCAATCAGCAACTCCTGGAGATGCTTATGCCTCTTACACAAAGAGTACAACAATCACTTCACACAGACACTTCAGTATTGTCATTTCAGAAATAGGGTCGAGACAGACTGCTTTATCGCGTGCTATGGCGAAGTATCTTCTCACGCCACCCTACTATGTCACAGGTGGGCTTCACCACGAGCCACTCTTTGCGGTTACGCGTGCGGTATCAGATAACTTAAAGCAATAGCTTGGCGCCAGTTATTTCGTTTCGCATGGATAATCTGAAGTGTAGAAGTACGTAATTAGACGTTTATGACCATTCCCTTCGTCTTTCTGATGAAGGGAATGCCCTAATACTGTAACTGTCGTAATATTTGTAACTTAAGGGTGTGTTGTTGTATTGAGTTAAATTACTAAATATGTTGCATTGGCTTTTTTCCAAATGCCATCCGCATAGCCATATAATGTGTAGTGGCGTGATAATGAATAGGTTTTGTAAGATTGCTAAATTATTGCGGATCCAACGCACTTGTTGGAGTCTGAGAAGAAAATCATCTGTAGAGCGGTTAAGTAAAGGCCATGGAACATATATTCTGCACATCATTTCTCCCCGTAGGGATTACATGACTATCATTAAAGACAATAAGACGTGGAGACCCCAGCCATGTGTCACTTAGGTATAATTTTTTATTAGGCGCCTACATATACATTTTTTAGCTAGGTGCCATTAGCCAATTGTCCCACCATGCTCTCACAGCGTCGATATTGGCTCATAGTTCTATGGTAGTGGTTATTACACAATATAGATATTACAGATATTATTACACGATAAAAGGCACAGTCAACTCCAAGAAAAGGTTAATACAAGACTAAACTCCGGTACACTAAATATACTAGCGGGCAAGGGACAAAACCTTGAGGAACTCTGGACAGCACTAGCTATACCGACTAAACCGACTAGTTAACCCTAAGAAATTACCCTAACGAGTTAACCCTAAGAAATCACTTAATGAAGAAATTATGCAACAAAGCTAGAACATTACAGTCTAAATTTAGTTCACTTAGTTTCGACAGTGAAATTGTCACGCGGTACTTTATCAATGGCTTAAAATAATCAATAAATATGCGGTCTACCTGGCATCTACGGTAAACAATACCATGGAGGGAATATACAAAGATGCCAAGGTCAGTTTTACGTGAGCAGATTTGTGGTACATATTGATACCTGGATTTGTTTATTTATTTCGGGTGATTGCTATTCGCTATATAACAAATGTTATCGCTCAGCGCGGGACGCGCCTGCATGCATCGGAAGTTTGTGAAAAGTTATCGACGGTTCTATCCGCTGTCTGTTGTCACCGAACATTGTGTAATCTGATGGCATGTATGCGCGACGCGAATGGTGTACAACTTTCTGAAGGACGCGCCGGCGCAAGCGATTTCTCTGGAACGTTCGACGGCTCGTGTATAAAAGCCGACGCGCTTGACTGGCAGATAAGATTTTCGACTATTGCCGTCTTTGACCGCCACTGTCGCCGTTCTTTGAGTGTAGCCTGTTTTTGAGGGCACAGGTTCACCCAATAAAACGCTAGTTCCGTCATTCCCAGTTTTTCTGCTTACTTCACCGTCACTACTACGTGGCGATATGATGAGAATTATACAATAAATTATTAGATTGCCGACAAAATGCAATTTGCAATTAAAAAATTGACTGTAGTATTCTGCAGAGAATGCAATGGGAGCAATATTGGACTGTGATAACAAGTACTTGTTTTTCCCTGGTATTGTGCACGGAAACCAGCTTTCCTACCTCGCAATCATGCGATAATGCGCCTATTTCCAGATTTTTCAAAAATACAATATAAGCTTATACATGAATGAATAAGCTTTAGTATTCTATACGTGCTAGGAAATAATATTGTCAATGCCGACGGACAAGGGAAGTTTCAGCGTGCCAATTGTTTTAGCGACACCAGGAGACTCAATAACAAAGGGCGGTACATTAGTAGAAATTGCATAATCATTCAAAGAAAGTAATTGAATGCAGGAGAAACACTGCTGTTCTGGTAAAAAAAGACGTCATGATGTCTTGTACTTACCATAACACCTTTAGAGCTGCCCACAAATTTCCAAAACTAATGCGGGTTATTGCGGAGTAAGGTTGGTAGTTTTTGTTTCTCTAAGGTTGTTTGGCTTCCTGAAGTACGCGTAGATAAATAGAATCAGTGGGGCGGTAAGCACATCACTTGTCTAGAACATTAGAGCATTTAGACGTGCGAAAGATTCGCTTTTTCTTCTTTACCGAGATGCCGAAGGAATTTAATTTACCACGGTCACGGTCAGTTATAATGGACTGGAGAAGAATCTACCGGTAAGCGAAACAAGCGACGTTACCTTTGAAAAGGCCGCTTTTTTAAGACCTATCTTTGAAGTTTCGTAAGAATTCACAAGCAAGTAAGGCTCATTGAGAGTTAGTAGTCGCATGGCATTAACATGATTTCTTAGAATTATAGAGCCTTTCCGAGTGCGGCTAATAGGGCCGGCAAACAAAAACAGAAGGTCCCTTAAAAAGACCACATAGAACAGTAATAGAAGATGCCAATTCAGGCCAAGTGGTGCAGACTAGGCCGTGTGTGTTGACGTCGGCCGTAGGAAACTGAATGAGTTCTTTTACCACTTTAGAGAGATGAAAACTGGAAAAAAAAGTGAAGAAACGATTTTGCGTCCGAATCTACACCAGAACGGCTGGCTGAATGTCCGTGGATGAATGTGCGCTTGGGTAAATGATATTACCAGAAAGTATTGCTGGGGAACTGTAATAGAGAGCAATGGGATGAATGTGCCGTGTACTGAACAAATAAAGGATTATTCATTAATTGGGGAATGGTGACATGGAGAGTGACGGGATCATCATTTCAAATTTCTTTTGACTTGCCTCGACCTTTGCATTTACAATTTTGCTGTGGGTAATGATTTGCGAAGTTACCACAAGGAACACACGGGACCAAGAAAGGGTCAACAAGAAGCGGTGGCTAATAGCTAGCCGCATCTATTGTTGGCGCGGACGTACACAGCGTTTAATTCATACTTTCGCTTTATTTCTGCAAATCCTGGCAATAGGAGGACAAGCGCATTGGAAACACTATAGCGGCGGCTACCTCAACCATATTTTCTCGTTTCAACATTGTTTTGAATTTACACTGTAAACACGATTCACATTAACAATATATCTCAATATACACATAGGACAAAGTTTATTATATTTTTCGAAAGTGCAGGAGGCAGCCAATTGAAAATAATTTCTAAATTATGGATAGCCTATGCCTAGAGAATGAATATGTTGCTGTATCCTCCTCTCGCTTCAAATCGGTTTTCGTGCTTTTTTGACCCTAAAAAAACCTGGAGACGTCAGTGACCCCTTCGGCAGAGTCCTTTATCAACGGCGTGTGAAATGGGCATAAATGATCTGTGTCCCAGCGTTGCTTCTCTTTCTAGTGAGCAATGCTAACGACTCATCAAAGAAACAGAAATTTTATTATAATTAACAACATTTATTAGGGACAAAAACATCGTAACTTGCACGCACAGGTCATAAATACATAAAGGGTGTCCCAATTGACTATCATGCAACCAGATTTAAAATAGAGCGATTGCGTTACTCGAAGAAAACCTAGTGCATATCGTTTCCGGTAGAGTGGAGTAGCTTCCACTGATTTTTTCGTTACTGCGATTTAATTAGGTCATTGTAATAAATTATCTAATTTGAGACGTACTATCCGAAGTCAATGATGCATTTGTAGGCACAGCCAAGGGACATCCAACTGTGGTATTTTCTGTGACGTAATAATTGCGTACAAATTTTATTCGACTGATAAATAAACCGTGATAAATATGAAAAATAGCTTATGTGAAGAAGAATAAAGCACTTGCACTTGTAAAAATATAGCCTGTTACTGTGCTCCCACCCGCATCATAAACCAGCACCCTCAAACAAGCTCCCTCTGAGTTAGCCGGAACAGAATAAAGGACATGAAACATTGTGATCGAGTTATCTGTTTAACTGCCGCGCCCTGGCGGAAGTAGCAAGTCCCGTTTGTTGTTACTTGAAAACAGGCTTCTTTGCATAGATAAAGTGAACGGATCATTTTCTTCACGTTTTTCTAGCGTTTTTTTTTTTGACGCGAAACCTATCACCACGAAAGCGAATCGACAACGTCAGTACAAAGGCTTAAAGGCGCATTTTGTTTCGTCCCAGTTGCCATGTTTTTTTCGAATGAACAGAAAGAAAACGTGATCCTTGCCTTGGGAGCTGCAAAAATGGCAACGAGAGGAAAGCCGCAAGTATTTATCAATCATGGAAGTGTGCCGATAGACCAGACGCATCGACTATCATCAGAAATTATGAAAACCTGAGACAAAAAGGCAGCTTCAAGAAACAGCGGCGGAGGGCTCCATCTGTGAGTCCTATCCTACGCACGGATGTTTTAGCATTTATGGCCTCAAATCTTCATGCTAGCGTGCGGGACGTGGCCGTCTATGTGTCAATTTCCAAGTCATCAGTTTGGAGGATTTTAAATGGTTTGGCCTTTCACCCGTGCCACCTTAACCAGCACCAATGCTTGGAAGATAGGGACTTGCAGAATCGTCTAGATTTCTCGAATTAGGTCCTCACAAAAGCCTGTGAGACACCGGACTTGTTGAGCAACATCATGTGCAGAGATGTCGCCAATTTCCGCAGAAATGGACAGGTAAATTTGCATAATGCACACTATTGGAGTAACTCCAGTCCACGCAGGGTAAAGCCCATTCGGCACCAGTACGAGTGGTTGTTCAATGTGTGGTACGGAATTTAGGCCGGTGCGAAAATCAGCCCCATCTTCTTCGTTCACACACAGATGGACAGGATTACGTGGACCAAATACTTCAAGGAGTGGTGGATGAGTTTCTCAGTGAAGTCCCCCTATCACGTCCTCCACTTCTATGGTATCAGCTAGATAGGGCGCCAGCACACAGCAGTAGCCGTGTACGTAATTGGCTGCGTGCGACTTTTCCTGCACAATAGATTCGAAGGCACGGGCCTGTAAATTGGCCGGCTAGGTCAGCTGACCTCTCTCCAAGCGATTTCTTTATATAGGATTACGCGGAGGATCGTGTTTACATGATCGAGATGGACGTCAAATGAGCTCAAGGCAAGTGTGACGGATGTATGCCATAGAATCCCGGCGTCGGTCATCAAGAAAGCCATAGATGTGGTAAAGCGAACTCAGTACTGTGCAGTGGCAGGACACCTATTTGAATACGTCCTTTAGGCACCAATTGGTGTTCGATGGCGCTTACTAATTCACAGACATACCCAGGAATTCTGGACATGCGTTTAGTTTCTTTTTTCGGCACCACGTGGCGTATCAACCTTTAAGGTTTGCAATTCGCGCCGTGACGTACGCCATGACGCACAACTAAAGAATACATAATAAAAAGAAGCACACCCTGAGACTGTTGCTTCACCTCGGCACTTGGAAACAATCGCCCTTACGTATCAGCCTTATTTTGAAGACAACCTGCTACTTGCTGGACTCGCAATGAATCGACGATTTTGCTAGACACCTTGCTGGTCGACATTCCGGGTGAGATGTCTGGTCGAGATAACAGCTCCCACAAAGATTCCGTTGGGTTCCCTTTCTTCGTTGTTTTATCTCTTTATTTGTGCACGACGGCGGCCGCGGGCTTCCGTATAGTCAGCGTTATGTTTCGTGTTTTTTCTAACTGGTGCGATTCAATAAGAGGAAGCTTTAGCTAGGGCCCTTCTTCGATGCCGGCTGCTCGCATACATGTAAAACGCATAAATTACTCTATGAGAAAATCGCTCAACCGTTCAACCGACCTGAATGAGAATTGTTGCATTCAAGAGAGAAAGTTACATCACAGTGATCACTGCTATGATAATTTTGATTTGGGCCATGGTATTATTGACAAGAATTATCGGAAATCGGCAAATCTGAAAACGAGAATAGAAGTACGAAGTTTACAAATCCGTTAGTTCGAATAAAAACTAATATCGCATCCCTCTAAACTACATCCCTTGGAGAATCTCAATCGCGCAAATTAGATGTGTGAATTTATAACTTATGTGAAGTTGTTACAATGCTTGCAAAGATTCTGCGAATGCCATATTCACGAGTTAGTGGTGTATTTCAGGGTGCCATATGATACATCATTTTTGTCCACTATAAAGGAAATATTAGGTGCAGCTTACAGAATTCCGATATCGTTTTTAGTTGCTGAGGTAGAGAGTCGTATACTTCGAGTATTGTTTCTTGAACTTCCGCATTTTTTTTAGGATTTAAAAATGTGGAAGCTAAATAAAAATTCGCTTTCTAATGTCTCATTTTAACTGTTTCTTTTAAGTTCCACATAAGTCATGAATTGCGGTGCAGTTGTTGTAAGAAGAAAGGATTGCTGATTTACCATGTAGGAGCCAAAGCTTCCAGTTATGTTTAGAACAATATTTTTGCTGAGAGAAGAATCAAGACGGATGGCGTATATACATTATGGCGGCCGCAGTTCGATGGGAGCGAAATGCGAAGACACACGTGTACTTAGATTTAGGGTAGGTTAAAGATGGCCAGGTGGTCGAAATTTTCCAGATTCCCCCACTACGCCGTGCCTCATAATCAGATCGTGGTCTTGGCACGTAAAACCGCATAATTCATTTTTAAAAATTTATTTGCAGGACGTACAGCAATTTACAGTAATTTGAAAAGCCAAGCCTACAGCAGGCTAGTGGTTGAAGCGTTCACTTCTTCTGACCTAAGCTCGTACTCATCTTCCTCAGCTTTGTGGAGAGCTGCGTAACATATTTCCACTTGGCGTGGGAGCGCCGTCCCGCTGCTTTTTAGGCAGGAAAAGACTGGTAGCGTTTACGCTGCTGATCTGAACGACGTGATGGGAAGTCTGGATGGAGCGAGTAGTAGGTGACGTCTCGTATGTTACGTTGGTTAACTGACAGAGGCCTCAGTAAGGGCCGGAGTAGCGGGACATCAGTTTTTTCCAAAAGGCCGGAAGGACGGGTGGGAGGCCACAGGGTGACAAGATCCCCGGGAATACGGCGTCCCTGTGACTACTGTCACAAATGCTTTTCCGCTTGTTCGGAGAAGCACAAAGGCGGCGGTGAGCAACTTGGCGTGATTCTTTGGCTCGAGCAATGACATCGCTTGTATACTGAGACATGGACTCTTGAGTGGTAGGTAGTATTGTTTAAAGAAGCAATACTGGATCTCGGGCACACAACAAATAAAATGGCTAGTAACGTGCAGTGTCGTGGCATGATGAATTGTACGCGAATATGACAAACGGGAGAGCAGTATTCCAGTCACGATGGTCATCAGAAACCTACATGAAGATCATTTCTGTTATTGTTCGACTAAGCTGCTCCGTATGACCATTCGTCTGCGGATGGCATGCATTAGTAAATTTGTGCTTGGTAGAATAAGAACGGAGGAAGTCGTCCACAACGGTAAAAACTGTGAAGAGGAATGAGCGACCCCTGTCGTTAGGAAGTTGACGAGGAGCGCCGTAGTGAACAATGATGTGCAACAGGAAGTAGGCTACGCCTGTTAGAAGGGCTCTGGTGCACGCGAACCAAGTTGTAGAATCTGTTGCGACGGTAATCCACTTGTTGCATCAGTCAGATGTGGGGAAAGGTGCGAAGAGGTCTACACCAGCGCGATAGAAGGGTTCGGTAGGAACGCCAAGAGGTAGGAGTAAACCAGCAGTGAGCACAGATGGCTTCTTCTGGCGTTGACATAACTCACGTTCGCTCAGATAATTACGCTCAGCTGGAGAAAGCAGACGCGGGCGTAGGCAATGGCGCGGTCGTGGCGTCGTTGACGAGGGCAAAAAATGGCACCGATTCTATGACCACTGGCATCAGTGCGGACTTCTCTTAGAGCAGTCTGGTCGAAGTGCGCAAGATGGAATTGAGATGTAAGGAGAGAGATAAGCTTCGAGAAGACAGTTGAATGTTCAGATCCACAAGAAAATGAAGCGTCTGCCTTCAGAATAGCAGAGGGTGGGTGACCTCCGCAAAATTGTGCATGAAGCGGTGGAGGTAAGAGAACAGGCCCACGAAGCTCCGGACTTCTTCAGCACATGTTGGCACGGGAAACTTTAGCGGTGTCGGAAGTGACATTTAGAAGAACTAAGTTGAAGGCCAGCATTGGGAAAAGCAGAAAGAACGAGCGAGCGGCACTCCGGGTGCATGGCAAATGTAGGAGCAAAATTAGGGCGTCATCTATGTAACAAATACAAATGAACCACTTTAGGTTATGAAGGAGTGTGTTCATCATGCATTCACAAGTACATGGAGCATTACGTAAGCCGAGTGCTATAAATTTGAACGTGTATAGGTCATCGGGTGTTATAAAGGCGGTTTCCTCTCGGTCCATGTCGTCGACGCAGTCCGCCAGTAACCGGAACGAAGGTCGATGGACGAAAAGTAGTTCGCACCGTGGAGGTAGTCGAGGGCGTCATCAACGCGTGGTAAAGGACAAACGTCTTTATTGGTGATCTTGTTGAGGTGCCGGTAATTCACGCAGAAGCGCCAGCTGGCGTCCTTTTTAACTAAAACGACAGGGGACGCCCAAGGACTGGATGATGGTTCAACGATTCATCGAGAGAGAATCTTCAAGACCTCTGTTTGATAACTTGTCGTTCGTACAAAGACCGACGGTATGGTCGCCTGTGAGTAGGGTTTGCGTCACCCTTGTCAGTATGGTGTGTCGTGAGAGAGGTCTTGCCTAAAGGCTGGCCCAAGTCAAAAATGTGGCTGAACGCGGAGAGCAGCTCGCATAAGTAGTTGGCGTGGTGAGGCGAAATTCAGGAGCAAAAATGTTTCTGAGCTGAGAAAGGACAGCCGGCAAAGAAGAAGAGTCAACTGCAGACGACGTAATATGAGCAGCTGAGGCTGAAAACAAGCAAACTTGGGAGGAAGACAGCGTACCTAAGGATATGCCTTGTGGTAGGACGTGGTCACCGATTGCGAAGTTGACGAGCTGAAGGCTGGTAGAGTTGTTGCTGATACTGACGACGGTTTGCGGAAGAGCGACGTGATGAGAAAGGAGGACTTCCGCGAGAGAAGACACAACACAGTCACCATCAGGCACAGATGGATCTGTATAAAGCAGGACGCTAGTCATGGCTTGTGGGGCGAGTCGAATGTGCTCAGCGAAGCAGATCCTGCTGGGAACTTCATCGGGACGGTCGGGACAAAGTAAATCAAGGGGAACTCCTGCGGAGCAGTAGATAAGAGTGGAGTGAGCGGACAGGAAATCAAGGCCTAGAACAGCGACATGGGGACACTCTTAAAGAACAGCAAACAAAACAGGTGTTTCGCGGAAAGAGACACAAACGTGAGCAGCACACATTCCTATTGTGGCCAATGTTCTTATGCTAGCGACTCGCACAAGACAGGGCGCCGCAGGTGTCAGGACATAAGGGAGCTGTCTATGAAGCTGGTCGCTCATCACATAGATGTGCGCGCCTATAACAAGCGGAGCAGCGACAGGGACACCATTTCCGTCGGTAAGGTCAGTAGAGCAATCTCAATCCCGGTCGTTCTAGCAGCGTCACCTCTCAAAGCTGCAGCCGTCAGTTTCACGTAGAGTGCAGGTACATGGCGGACGTAGAACGGCAAATAGCGGGTGAACGAGACAGGGGTCTTCGTGGTGAGGGTGAGCGACTCTGCCGTGTAGATGAGGAGGCCTGCTTAGAGTTGTATGGCTCTGTGGAATCTTGCGCTGATAGACAAGCACCTGGCCAGTGGCGGTAAGGTTGGAGCGCAGACTGATAATGACATGACGTCCAGCTATTGCGGCAGTGGCGGGAAATGTGGCCAACGTGCAGGCATTTGATACATATCGGCCCGTCATCGGATGTTCGCCATTCCGCTGGGTTCCGAAAAGGCCGACAGGGGTATTGGCCTCGCAAAGAAGATATCGTAGGAAAATGTAGGTGTCCGCTCGGTTGACGGAATAGAGAGACTGAATTCCAAGGTTCGCCAACTCATCGCGCACAACAGACTGCACAAGGTAACTCGTCAGTACAGAATAGTTCGAAGAGGTCTGGAAGCTAACCGGTGCCGCGGCTCCGATCTTCCGTCGAACGATATGGACGAGGCTTTCAGGCGTTGACGGCTGATTCGCAGAGCGAAAGTCCTCGCACGAAGACGTAGCAGCCGTATTTCGAACACGCATCAACTGGTGTATATGTGAAGACTTTTTGCTTCTTCGATGCGTCGACATTCATTAATAACGCCGGCTATGGTGGAAAAAATGCACGAGAAGATGGCAAGCGTCGTCTGCGATGCCCTTCAGTACGTGGTTTACTTTGTCTTCTTCTAACATACTCTCCTCAACCTTGCGGCAAATGACGATAACTTCCTGGATGTATGTCACATGATTCGGTCGACGCCTCTAAGCGGGACCCAAGTTACCTTTGCGCAGCTCGCTGACGGCCAACAGGTTTCCCGAAGAACTCGTGGAGCTTTTGCTTACATTGCTCTCAGCTCGTCAATTCTTCTTTGTAGTTTGGAAACCAGAGCCAAGGCATTCCTTTCAGGTAGAAAATTATCTGAGCCAGCATAACACTTTTGTACCAGCTGGTGTGGGCGTTGATGCTCATGTGCATTTGGAGCCGCTCATCGACATCAAAATTATATGTCCCGGAAAACGTTCCTGGGTCGCGGGATTGCGACGAGATGACTGTCAGCGTTTCAACCCTTTGTAATAATATATGCGCTTATGGCACTTAGTAGGAATATCGGTCGTCCGTTAAAGCAATGTTTTGGCCAGGGATCAGCGGTGAAGTCACATTTCGCTTCAGGAGCAAGTTGTTTACCACCCTCCGGGCAGAGGAAAAATTAGGGCTATCCTTTTTAACTTTCGCTTCGTGCAGGCTCGTGTAGACGAGTGTAGTGCTGGGCAGAGTTATGACGTCGTGTGCTGCACTTGGCCCGCTGGGCTGTAGCCAATCACAGCAGACTGCGCGTCGTCTTCTGCATCAGCAGACGAAAAGCACCTGACTTCGCACTTACCGGCTGCATATTTCAGGGTTAGCGGCGACAACACCCAAGCATCAAGCTTTACTCGTAGCCGCTTGCCATCGCCTCTTGCAGGAGCAGGGATCGCCGTCACACACTCTGGTATCGGGGACTCACGACGACGCGGACGACCGTAGCATTACCCGCATCACGTTACTCTGAAACTAAACTTCAGTGTGCGATTTTTCTTTCGTCAACAAATCTAGACAAACTGCAGCTAAATACATGGCGAATGCGCAGTGCACGAAGTCAGCGCGCAGTCTGAAACAGCCTGCACCATCCATGAGTAATATAATTTTACCTTCTTGGAAGATTAGCTCACCTCCCTCTGTGACACATGGCCACGCAAGCACTTCGCTACGATCTTTGTAGCGAGCATATACTATCGTCGCTATATCACTAATATTGTTTGACGTCCGCTGCTTGCATTCATCAAAAGCGCAGTGTAGAAAGTGTAGTTTTCACGCTACACTATAAAAAATGACTTCGTGTAGGTAGGCGGAGCTAAACTATACTACGGCAAGTAAAACATGGCGATTTCCTACACTAACTACACTAGTGTAGCCAGTGTCGATGAAAAATAGCCCTGTTGGGTTCAAGAAGCACCAAATTCAAACCGTAAGGCGATTAATTAGAGCTGGCGTTGGAACTGCAATTGCAGACCAAGTGTGATTCACTCTGCACATAGTAGCTTCTTGAGAGGCAGCAGGGAGGGAGAGGGAGTGTATATGCGTGTGCACGTCTTGAGTGTGCATGCGCCTGTACTTCAGTTTGTGTGTTCGCCCGTGCCTGGGTCTCCGTATTTGAGTCTGCGTGCACACGAGCGCGTTTATGCGTCTGCGAGCATACGCGCCTTTGTGTATGAGTGCATTTCCGTGTGCGTGCGTGCATGCGTGCGCACATTTTTCTTCGTGTGTGCATGCGTGGGCGCGTGTAAATCTGCATGGAGGCAAACGTGCCTGTTATGTGTGCGTCTGTATGCTTGAGAGAGCGACAGAGAGTGGTGAATATCTGTGTGTACAGGTGTGTGTGAGAAGCTAGCATTTCTTTACTGGCACCTACTCTCGGATGCATATAAAATATAGACATTAAAATACGGGTTTTTACGTGTCAAATACACAATCTAATTATGAGGCACACCGTAGTGAGAGACTCCGAAATAATTTCGACCACATGGGGCTCCTTAACTTGCACCTAAACTAAGTACACGGGTGTTTTCGCATTCCGCACCCACCGAAATGCGGCCACCGTGGCCGGGATTTGATCCCGCGACCTCACACTTAGCAGCCCAACACCACAGACACTAAGCAAGCGCGGTGCAGATATAGAGTTTACTTGAACCTTATTTATATCCGCAGAGACAAGAACGAATGGCACTGTCTTTGTACCATTATCGCTTTCTGAAAGCGAAACCGACGCAAAGAGAAAAAAATATTAGGAGCATTCCACTCTGTGAAGATGGATGACAAGCTAAGCTGTAACACATCGCACAAAATTAGATAAGGGGTCTTGTATTTATTTTCACCATATGGTAGTGATAGTGACGATGGCCTTATGATTACTGTGATATATACAGGTTGGTCCGGTTACAACCTTAGACAGACAAAGTTGAATCTATGCTCGACCGTTGTTGCCTAATTGAATTACTTCGATTGGTGTAGCACTCCAAGCCAATCTCTTCTTGCACAAACTCAGTGAACCATTTTCTTTCTGGTTTTGAAATGCCCACATTGAAGTCTCCAATGGTTATCACAAGCGTAGTGTCATTGCGGCTGACCAATGCAAACTGCGTGGTCATGAACTTTATCAGTGCCACACTAGGGTGTGCCTGAATATACATATATAGATAGTGGATATCATAATTGCGTCTTTCGTTTGTACGACACAGACAACCCCACAGTCGGTGCCCCTCTCCTCTTACGAGTCATGCTGTATGGTTTTACATACATTTCCTGCTCTGCATATACGGCAATGCCTTCTGCGCGTGAGGCCATATGCGGTTCACAAATGATTCCAGCATGCCCATCAACGTGAAACAAAGCATCTTTATTTATTGTTATTATTATTATTATTATTATTATTATTATTAAACATTGAGTTTGTCTCTAATAAGGTACATCATGCATTGCCCTGACTGCCAGGTTTTGCCATACAAGCACACAGAAGGCTTCGGCAGACCTAGCAAAATTATATGTCATCATCATCAGCAGCCTGGTTACGCCGACTGCAGGGCAAAGGCCTCTCCCATACATCTCCAACTAACCCGGCCATTTACTAATTGTGGCCATGTTGTCCCTGCAAACTTCCTAATCTCATCCGCCCACCTAACTTTTCTGCCGCCCCCTGCTACGCTTCGCTTCCCTTGGAATCCAGTCCGTAACCCTTATTGACCGTCGGTTATCTTCCCTCCTCATTACATGTCCTGCCCATGCCCCATATCTCTTTCTTGATTACAACTAAGATGTCATTAACTCGCGTTCGTTCCCTCACCCAATCTGCTCTTTTCTTATCCCTTAACGTGACACTCATCATTCTTCTTTCCATTACTCGTTGCGTCGTCCTCAATTTAAGTAGAACCCTTTTCGGAAGCCTCCAGGTTTCTGCCCCGTACGTGAGTACTGGTAAGACACAACTGTTATACACTTTTCTTTTGAGGGATAATAGCATGATCTGAGAATTCTTGCCAAACGCACCCCAGCCCATTCCTATTGTTCTGATTATTTCAGTCTCATTACCCGGATCCGCAGTCACTATCTGCCCTAAGTAGATGTATTCCCTTACCGCTTCCAGTGCCTCGCTACCTATCGTAAACTGCTGTTCTCTGCCGAGACTGTTAAACATTACTTTAGTTTTCTGCAGATTAATTTTTAGACCCACCCTTCTGGTTTGCCTCTCCAGGTCAGTGAGCATGCATTGTAATTGCTCCCCTGAGTTGCTAAGCAAAGCAATATCATCAGCGAATCGCAAGTTATTAAGGTATTCTCCATCAACTTTTATCCCCAATTCTTTCTAATCCAGGTCTCTGAATACCTCCTGTAAACACGCTGTAAATAGTATTGGAGAGATCGTATCTCCCTGCCTGACGCCTTTCTTTATTGGGATTTTGTTGCTTCCTTTCAGGAGGACTACGGGGGCTGTGGAGCCGCTGTAGAAATCTTTCAGTATTTTTACATACGGCTCGTCTACACCCTGATTCCACAATGCCTCCATGACTGCTGAGGTTTCGACTGAATCAAACGCTTTCTCGTAATCAATAAAAGCTATATATAAGGGTTGGTTATATTCCGCACATTTCTCTACCACCTGATTGATAATGTGAATATGGTCTATTGTTGAGTAGCCTTTACGCAATCCTGCCTGGTCCTTTGGTTGACAGAAGTAAGGTGTCCCTGATTCTGTTTGCGATTACCTTAGTAGATACTTTGTAGGCAACGGACAGTAAGCTGATCGGTTTATAATTCTTCAAGTCTTTGGCGTCCCCTTTCTTATGGATTAGGATTATGTTAGGGTTCTTCCAAGATTCCGGTAAGCTCGAGGTCATCAGGCATTGCGTATACAGGGTGGCCAGTTTTCGAGAATACTCTGCCCACCATCCTTCAACAATTCTACTATCACCTGATCCTCCCCAGCTGCATTCCCCCTTTGCATAGCTCCGAAGGCTTTCTTTACTTCTTCCGGCGTTACTTGTGGGATTTCATATTCCTCTACTATATTCTCTCTTGCATTATCGTCGTGGTAGCCACTGTTACTGTATAGATCTCTATAGAACTCCTCAGCCACTTGGACAATCTCCTCCATATTAGCAATGATATTGCCGACTTCGTCTCTTAACGCATATATCTGATTCTTGCCTATTCCTAGTTTCTTCACTGTTTTTAGGCTTCCTGCGTTCCTGATAGCATGTTATATATATATATATATATATATATATATATATATATATATATATATATATATATATGCAGCTTAGTTATTATTATTATTATTATTATCATTAGTATTATTATTATTATTATTATTATTATCGGAGCACCTGAAGCCTGTTTCAGCTCCGTCGCATGACAGCCCGATACTCCGCTACCTCCAGGTTCGGCCAACATTCTTGCTCCCTGACACGACAAATGCATTTCGGGGCAGAGGTACGCAGCTTCGCTGTTAAAGCGCCTGTGCAGTCAGTATTGCCGCCCTGTATTTTGTCTCAATGGCACCATCACCATCGGCATGGTCCCGCGAGGAGCTGCTAGAGGTTCACGTTCGTTATCTTCCTTGCCTCTTGACGGCAATGACGCGCTGAATCTGCACCATCATTGCTTCGTGCACCCTTTCTTCGAGCAAGCCAGCATTCGGCGGCACACTTTCGCTGTTTTATTGACATTAAAGCTTTAAACAGCTTGATTTCTAAAAAAACAAATGTACATCAAAAGCGGACTGGCCGCAAGGAACGTACTCAGGGAGCGATGCAATTGATCACATTATCATAAAAGACTCGGCTCGGTCAGGTCGCCCTTAAAGACGTTATTTTTCAGCGTCAGTTATGCTGTAAGAGTTTATCTGTAAAACATTTGTAAAACAGAAGCATGTTTATTAATTATTCGCTCAGCTAGGTAATCTCGAGGACTGGCTCCAAGCTACTCATGTCCGTTAGCCGCCTAAGATCAATTATTCACAATTTAATTATCGTACCTTCGTTTATTACGCAAACAACTGCTCAACTTACTCCGTATCTAGAGGCTACCACTTTCAACATTAGAGTGATAACAATAATGTCAGCAAGATTTACATTGCTCTATTAAAGTTTGGCGCCGTCAAAATATAGCTGCTTGGATATTCATGGTGCAGTACGCTTTTGATAAAGCAGGTGCGAATGCTTCGACGGGTTTTCTTGGCGCAATTCAAGCTCTTCAACTTAAGCACATGCGCTGAAAAGTACACTTCTGCTTTTACGACGGACTCTCCTACGTTATACAAGAAGCACTTCATTGCTACGGTATATCACACAAGGTGTGCGAGAACATTGTGCGCGCTCCCGGTTATATATAAGAGCGTTGGTGGCATCAGGCTCAGTTTCCTGGCGTCATTAAGAATAAAAACAGCTGCCTGGCGGAAATCAATGGAACTTTTTAGTACATTGTATCAGATACAGTAGCGCGCACGTGTGTGTTAGAACAAAATGTACTGAAGTATTGGGATGAGTGCTTTGCGGAATATATTTTAACTGGCTATTGTTAACACATAAAGAAAGAATACCGCGATTTTTTTTTCTATAATTAATGCTGATATACGTATGCAGTCAATGGAAACATGAGTTCCGACCTAGTGCCCGTGGTGGAAGCAGCCCCAACCCACACGGCTACATTGGCAGACGATGATGATCATGGTGAAAAACTTTATCCCTCTTTAAAGGGAAGGGGGCAATGGAATAGAGGGTGGGGGGAGGAGCTACTTGAAGTAGACCTCCTTTATCCTCTCAGCCCACTCCAAGATGGCCTCCTGAAGATCGGGCCTGGAGCTGTGCAAGGCAGCCTCCCACTGCTCCTCACTACATATTAATTGCTTGAGGAAAGCGGGAAGCGGGTGCTTAGGGCACCCCCACATGATGTGGTTTAAGTCTGCTTTGGAAGAGACACAGAATTTACAAAAGGGAGAAAGGTAAATATCGGGATGAATGCGGCGGAGAAGGTAAGGGGACGGAAAGGTGCGAGTCTGCAGCTGTCGCCACAGAACTTCACACCTACGCGGGGATTTGCCCATGAGTGGCAGAAAGGTTTAGCGGTCTAATCGGTAGTGTGTGCAGATGTCGTGGTAAGTAATAAGTCGATCCGGCGCTGTAAACGGCGCCTCCTCCGTGGCGAGGTCCGACACATCTGATGCCTGAGCCTGGACTGTAAATCCTCGGGCACTGGCATGAGCCACCTCGTTTCCGGCAAGGCCCGCATGCGCAGGAGTCCAGATTAATACCACAGTTTGACGGAAACGATGGACCAAGAGGAGAGAAAAGGCTGGCTTGGAGACCCTACCCGCTCCGAAGTTATGTATGGCTGCTTTAGAGTCGCTAACGATAACTGATGAATTTGGGATTGTGAGGGCCAGGGCTATGGCCGCTTCCTCCACCTCCTCCGAGGAAGAGCCAGGAATGGAGGCGTCCGCAGTGACCTGGACGTGAGAGTTAATGACTGATTCAGCGTAATCATTTCTGTTCCCATATTCGGCGGCATCAACATAGAACACGTCTTTTGAGGTGGAGAATTGTTTTTGGAGAGCCTTTGCTCGCTGCCTCCTGCGCTGTTTGTGATGCACAGGGTGTATGTTTTTAGGAAGTGGGGGGATGCAGAGGTTCTCGTGTATGTGTTGTGGAATGGTGTACTTAGTCTTGACGATGGGTGCCGGAGTGATAGGAAGAGTTTGTAGAATGTGTCGACCTGTTGCGGCGTTAGAAAATCTGCTATATTGGAATGTGAGGTGAGCTTCTGTGAGTTCAGTAAGTGTGTTAAAAGTTCCAGTAAGCATTAGCCTTTCAGTGTAGGTAGGTATGGAGACCCCCAGAGCGAATTTATATATTTTGCGTAAAAGAGTGTCGATCTTATCTGATTCTGATTTAAGGAATCGTAGATATGGTGTTGCGAATGTAATCTTACTGATAACGAAGGCCTGAATCAAGCGGAGAAGTTCGGCCTCCTTTAGTCCGCCATGTTTATTGGAGACTCGCCCTAGAAGGCGCAAGGTGTGATCGTCTGTGGTGCGGAGTGTATGTAGGGTATATGTGTTGAGCCGGTTGCTTTGAATTTGTAAACCGAGCACCCGGAGCCTGTTCACTCTAGTAACGGGGATGTGGTTTAGGATGACGTGTATACCAGACATGTGTTTTCCGGTGCCCCGGTGGGTTGGCAGAAGAAGTAGCTCGGATTTTTGAGGGGAGCATGTGAGATTCATAGCCTCGGCACGAGACACGACGGCGTCTGCTGCGGTCTGTAGAGTGTCTTGAATCTCTCCATCGGAGCCGCCAGTCATCCAAAGAGTGTTGTCATCGGCGTAGAGTGAAAACTTGAGATCGGGAATAGACCGCAATGCTTGCGCCATCGGCATCACAGAAAGATTAAAAAGAAAAGGGGACAGCAATGAGCCTTGGGGCGTACCGTAGCTACCTAAAGCGTAGGAAAGGGATTGCTCTGTGCCTATGTGTATCGTTGCGGTACGGTTGGATAAGAAGGTACATATGTAGTCATTTGTCTTTCCGCCAACCCTATTGAGATTAAACTCTCGGAGGATGGCGGAATGTGAAACGTTATCGAAGGCTCCGTAGAGGTCAAGACTGAGAATTGCTTGCGTATCTAGACTGCTGTTGGGTGTAATGATGTCCTGTTTCATTCGAAGCATGATATTGAAACGTGTACTTATCTTTATCGGGCAACCACGTTTCGCCGCCTAACAAATGTAATCGCACAGCATGGGACGCACCTGCATGTATCCGAAGTTTCCGGAAAGTTATCGATGATTCTATCCTCTGTCTGTTGTCGCCGAACCTTGTGTTATCTGATTTCATCATCTGACGCGAATGATGTAGAACTTTGTGTAAGGCACGCGGGTCCGAACGATTAGTCTGGAACATTCGATGACTGTTCTTTAAAAGCCGACGCGCTTAACCCGCTGATGAGATTTCCGACCATCGCCGACCGTGTTCGTCGCTATCGTTGTGCTATAAGTGCAGCCTGTTTTTGTGGGCACAGGTTCGGCCAATAAATGCGAGTTTTGTACTGCACCGTATTGCTGCTTTCCTCACCGTCACTACCACGTGACAACTGGCGGAGGTGCGTGTGCGTTCATGTACCAAACGCCCGCGCAAAGCCGCGATCTAAGCCCGAAGCCCGAGGACAGAACCAAAATCGCCCAAGACCAGCGTGCTTGCCGCAGACTGCAAGGACTGCCCCCAGAGCATGGACTTCTACCTGAGACGACAAAGAACATCGTGGTCAAGACAACCCCAATGGCTGCCCCAGCGTCCCCCGTTACCCTACAACCTCGGGACCCACCAACCTTCCATGGAGCAGCGACTGAAGACCCGGAATCATGGCTGGAGACCTACGAACGAATCGCGACATTCAACAACTGGGACTCCGACGACAAGCTGCGGCATGTCTACTTCGCCTTAGAAGACGCCGCCAGAAAGTGGTTTGAGAACTGGGAGTCGACCTTGATAACGTGGGAGCTGTTCCGTAGCGGCTTCCTGCGCACCTTTACAAGCGTCGTGCGCAAGGAAAGGGCCGAAGCTATGCTGGACGCCCGAGTGCAGCTACCAAACGAGAACGTTGCCATCTTTACGGAAGAAATGAGCCGTTTGTTCCGCCACGCCGACCCGGATATGGCTGAGGAGAAGAAAGTCCGCCTACTGATGCGTTGTGTAAAGGAGGAACTTTTCGCCGGAATGGTAAGAAGCCCACCGAAGACCGTCGAAGAGTTTCTTCGTGAGGCGACGAACCTTGAGAAGACACTGGAGATCCGAAACCGGCAATTCGATCGCCGCACGAACTCTACAAACTACGCCGGGGTTCAATCACTGGCGACCGACGATCTACGCGAGACTATCAGAGCGGTCGTACGGGAGGAGCCGCAGAAGTTCTACGTAAGGACGCAGTCCCAAGTGGATCCAATCGCTGAAATCGTCAAAGAAGAGGTTCAGCGATCGCTTGGAGTCCCTGAGGTGCAACCACGATCAACGCAACTTCAGCCGGAAGCGATGACCTACGCCGCCGTCGCCCGCCGTCAAGGTCCCCCTCCGCTACAACGCCAGGGCTCTGTAAAGCCGCAATTCCGGCGTCCACCGCCGCCAGCACGCCCACCCGTCGCCCAGTGCAGCTACGCGAGGAAGACGGACATTTGGCGAGCCCCCGACCACCGCCCGCTCTGCTACCACTGCGGCGAAGCCGGTCATGTGTACCGCCGATGCCGATACCGCGACCTGGGATTGCGAGGGTTCGCCGTCGATGCACCGCGCGCTCGGGAAGGTGAACGCCCTCGTGACATCGCCGACTACCTCGCCGCTACTCAGTGGAGCCCTCGACGACCATCCCGTTCGCCGTCACCAGGCCGCTACCTGTCGCTGCAGCGCTGACCATACACTGGCCCAGCCCGGGGCCGGTCAGCGAGCCCATATCCGGAAAACTAAAAGCAGCAACCGATGGAGGTGCGGTTGCTGTTCGTCGAACTGACGAAGATCCTCCGCCGCCGACGAAGACGACGAAGAGACCATCTCGACGACACAAAAACGACACGCCGCCGTCCCGACGAAGTCAGGAAGCCAAGACTACACCGACGAAAGACGACTTGACGACGCGACGTTCCAGCTTAAGTTCAACACGACGCAGCCGTGATCCGACGCCAAGACCTAATTGCAATGCCAGACAAAGAACCACCGACCACGACGTGCTTCTCGACGGCCACGCAGTCACCGCGTTAGTGGACACAGGAGCCGATTACTCCGTCATGAGTGGACCCATCGCCGCGCAGTTGAAGAAAGTTAAAACTGCATGGGAAGGCCGTCAAATTTGGACCGCTGGAGGACACCTCATCACGCCGACTGGAATTTGCACGGCAAGAATAACCATTCATCACCGGACTTACCCTGCCACCTTCGTTATCCTCCAACAGTGTTCACGAGACGTCATTCTCGGTTTGGACTTCCTGAACCAACACGGCGCAATCATCGACCTGAAGTCGAACTCAATAACGCTGTCGGAAGATAAAGCGATGCAGCCGGAGAACCCTCGTAGTCACCACGCCTTCAGTGTGCTCGAAGATCAAGTGAGCATCCCGCCTCGGTCCAGCATTGTTATTTCGGTCGGCACCAAAACACCCGCTGACGTAGAAGGCGTCATCGAAGGCGACCAACGTCTACTAGACCATGAAATTTGCGTTGCAAGAGGGATGGCTCGACTGCATGGAGGGAAAACCGACGTGGTGCTGACAAACTTCAGCCGGGAGTTCAAGCACATCAACAAGGGCACGATGATCGCGTACATCGAGGAAATTCTGGAAATCAGTAGCGCGTTTGTCCTCTCGGATTCGGCCGCATCTACCCCGACGACCATGGTTCCCGAACCAGACTAAGACATTAATCCAAGTCTCCCTGTGATTAAGCAACAGCAGCTGAGAAGTCTGCTCCGACGATACAAAGGTTGCTTTTCGACGTCATCGAGGATTCGACAAACACCAGTCGCCAAGCATCGCATCATCACCGAGGAGTGCGTTCGACCACTCCGCCAGAGCCCTTACCGAGTTTCGCTGCGAGAACGTAACGCAATAAGAGAACAAGTCGACTAAATTCTGCGTGACGATATCATCCAGCCGTAGAAAAGCCCGTGGGCATCCCCGGATGTCCTGGTGAAGAAAAAGGACGGAACCCTACGTTTCTGCGTCGATTATCGTCGTCTGAACAAGATCACGAAGAAGGACGTATACCCCCTTCCACGGATAGACGACTCATTGGATCGGCTCTGCAACGCTAAATACTTCTCGTCAATGGACCTCAAGTCTGGCTATTGGCAAATAGAAGTCGACGAAAGAGATCGCAAAAAGACGGCCTTCATCACCCCAGACGGCCTCTACGAGTTCAAGGTTATGCCATTCGGCATGTGCTCGGCGCCTGCAACGTTCCAGCGCGTGATGGACACGGATTTAGCAGGATTGAAGTGGCAGACCTGTCTCGTTTACTTGGATGACGTTGTCGTCATTGCCGGAAATTTCGACGATCACCTGAGGCGGCTTGCGACAGTTACTAAAGGCCATCAAGTCATCAGGGCTTACTCTGAAGCCAGAAAAGTGCCGCTTCGCTTACGATGAGCTTCCGTTCCTAGGCCATGTCATCAGCAAGTCTGGAGTCCGCCCCGAACCGCAGAAAACAGCTGCCATTGCAAAGTTCCCGCAGCCCATCGACAAGAAGGCAGTGCGTAGATTTCTTGGCATGTGTGATTTCTGGCATGTGTGATGTGTGGCACTTGGATTTTTTGACAGGCGATTTGTCAAGGACTTTTCACGCATCGCTGAGCCGCTGACAAAGCTAACTAAATGTGACGTCGAGTTCAAGTGGGAAACGCCGCAGGCCGACGCATTTCAAGAACTCAAACGACGCATGCAGTCGCCGCCCGTACTTGCGCACTTCGACGAGCACGCCGATACCGAAATACACACTGACGCCAGTAGCCTAGGCCTCGGTGCCGTCCTAGTCCAGAGAAAAGATGGACATGAACACATGATAGCTTACGCTAGCCGGTCGTTGTCAAAAGCGGAAGGCAAATATTCTACAACCGAAAAGGAAAGCCTCGCCATCGTTTGGGCTACGGCGAAATTTCGCCCTTACCTCTATGGCAGGCCATTCAAAGTGGTCAGCGACCATCACGCGTTGTGTTGGCTAGCTAACTTAAAGGACCCTTCAGGACGGCTGGCACGGTGGAGCCTCAGACTACAAGAATACGACATCACTGTAACGTACAAGTCCGATTGCCTATCACGCGCCCCCATTGACCCGCCACCGCGAAATGACGAGGATGACGACGCCTTCCTTGGCATAATAAGCGCGGAAGACTTCGCCGAACAACAACGAGGGGACCCGGAGCTAAAAGCTCTAGTGGAGTATTTGGAAGGGCACACCGACGTTGTCCCTAGGGTATTTAAGCGTGGATTATCTTCTTTCACGCTTCAAAACAACCTACTCGGGAAGAAGAACTTCTCACCAGTCCAAGCCAGCTACCTTCTTGTTGTTCCGTCGGCGCTGCGTCCAGAAGTACTGCACGCCCTACACGACGATCCAACCGCTGGGCACCTCGGATTCTCCCGGACGCTGTCGAGAACACAGGAAAGGTATTACTGGCCGTACCTAGCCGCCGATGTCGCCCGTTACGTCAAGACATGCCGAGACTGTCAGCGACGCAAGACACCACCGACAAGGCCAGCGGGATTACTGCAGCCGATCAAGCCTCCTTACCGACCTTTTCAGCAGATCGGGATGGACTTGTAGGGACCGTTTCCGACATCAACATCCGGAAATAAGTGGATCGTCGTGGCGACGGACTATCTCACCCGCTTCGCTGAAACTAAAGCTCTACCGAAAGGCAGCGCAGCCGAAGTGGCAAAATTTTTCGTTGAGAACATCCTGCTGCGACACGGTGCTCCAGAAGTCCTCATCACCGACAGAGGAACGGCTTTTACAGCAGAGCTCACGCAAGCCATTCTGCATTACAGCCAGACAAGTCACAGGAAGACAACTGCCTACCATCCGCAGACGAATGGTCTCACGGAGCGCCTGAACAAGACCCTCGCCGACATGCTAGCAATGTACGTCGACGTCGAGCACAAGACGTGGGATGCGGTCTTGCCGTACGTAACATTTGCTTACAACACGGCGGTGCAAGAAACAACACAGATCACGCCATTTAAGCTGGTTTGCGGCAGGAACACGACGACGACGGTCGACGCCATGCTGCCGCACGTCACTGACGAGGAAAATCTTGACGTCGCTACCTATCTCCAGCGCGCCGAAGAAGCCTGACAGCTCGCCCGCCTACGGATCAAGACCCAGCAGCGTACCGACAGTCGACACTACAACCTCCGACGACGCTTCGTCGAGTACCAGCCCGGCGACCGTGTTTGGGTTTGGACCCCTATACGCCGACGAGGACTGAGCGAGAAGCTTTTGCGTCGCTATTTCGGACCGTACAAGATCATCCGACGTATTGGCGCACTGGACTGGACTGGAAAGAGCGATGATATGTTGTTGTGTAACAGTCACCTGTAACAGTTCTAAACAGGCTATAAATTTACTAACAATAATGCACTTTTTCAGCTTTTCAATATCGTTCGATGTATATCCATAGTCGTCATCTGTAAACGCTGTCACCTTAAACAAATCACAATAATGAATGATTATTTTGTTCTCCATGCCCGTTGAGCAGAAAAATATCTCTATGTTGTCTTTACCATTAGGCATATCTTTGACATATAGTTCATTATACAAAGACCATGTGCGCGGTGATGCGTGGAAGATAAGAATTTATCATTAGTAGCATTACAAGAGAAAGCTTATGCAAGTAACAATCGACATTTTAGCGCTTTCTGAACAAAAATGTTCTAATGGCTTCCCTTGTTTTTAGATCGAAGTCTTCAATGAGTTTGCCACTATAGCTGTGCTAACGTGAAAACTCCATTAAAACAATAACACTACATCCAGGCTGATTTCATTATAAACGTAAAGCTCGTCTCCAAAACTCAGCATTGTGTAAAAATAATGTTTCAGTTGAATAATTGCTGGTAATGCTCAGTTCACTGCTGAACTAAACGTAAAGAGTTCGGTGTTCCATTGATGGTGTTACTGTGTCATGAAAATTGCCGACGACCTTGCAGTCCTTATTTTTCAATGCGTACACCTTCCTTTTCCTACACCAAATTTCCTTTTACCTTATTTCATGCTGCTCCCATGATATTGCGACGAGCACTCTCAGGAGCTTTAACCAGTTTGGAGAATTTATGTCTTCTCTGAAATACCCAGTTTGCCAAGTTGATCATCAACTTGGGCCACTAGCGTAGGCCGCGCGCTGCCTTGCCATGCAGACGTGTCACTCGATATGTGTTGGTATAAAGAACATCCTACTATGTGGTGTTTGGCGTAGTACAATACTTAGGTCTTGGCCAATCCCCCAGAATGGATGTCCTAAGGGTACACATAGGGCATATAGCCGTAGATATCTGAAAGCCATACCACCGCATTTGTAACAGATAGCTTAGCGTCGAGTGCGGCTGCTTCGTGCACAGCTGATCTAACAAAGTTGCAGCCAGGGTACAAGGAATAGTGGAAGTTGCTACAGAGATTTGACTGGGATGCGTCCATTACGACATATTGTTACGGGAAGGGAGAAGCGCACGTCTATTCACAGATGACTTTCAATGGCGCCGCCAACATGCCCGTAGAGCAGCGAAAAATCCAAAATCTTCTCCGTCGTCTCCAAGGCCATCATCAATGTCCTCTTCTTTCCTCATTACAGATTGTCACATCACCCCAGGCGGAAAAAATACCTTATGGGTGTGGCCTAGCTATGGGTCTGCGAAAGGTGCAATGTCAGGCGACTGACGTGGATGATGTCAGAGAGATGTGAAAGCACGGTAACATCCACTGGAGACACCTCATATGTGACAGGGGTTACCTGGCGGATGATGAGGTAAGGGCCGTAGTATGGCGAGAGGAGTTTCTCCGAAAGATCAGCACGCCGAATTGGAGACCAAACTATCACAGGAGCACGTGGGTCGTCTTCCACGACGCGATGGCGCTGGTCATAAGGGCACTTCTGGCGTGTCTGTGAAGCAGAAAGACGAATGTGCAAAATGCTTGGGTTGCTGTGGCTATGACATCACCAGTGTACTCTGTCGGCGAGTCGACCTTGGTCGAAAGGAGAGTATCGAAAGGTAAAGTGGGCTCACGGCCGAATAGGAGATAGGAGCGTGATCAGCCAACTGTGTCTTGGCGCCAGGAATAGTACGCGAACGCGACAATAGATGGTGTCTTAATATCGTTACGCATTTGGTTGGCAGCGAGATTGCTATTTTTTGTGTGTCTAGAGGTGCCCATAAGGTGTCGTGATTCACAGATGACATAGATATACGAGTAGGGAATAGAATAATCACCATATTGTCTATCAACATTTAAAAGCATATCTCTACTGCGAACCCATCATGAGAAAGTTGGATATTCTCATTAATGTAGCCCGTCATCTCCAGAACAAGGATGCGCCGTTATCTTTTTTCACTGCTGCCCCATTTTGCGCAATATTATAATTTTAAATGTTACCCTTTTTTCTTCTAAACTAGCCTTGACACTTAAGGCCATATTATGTGCTAAACAAATTATGCTATTATGTAAATAAACACTTTTAGGCCTTTTCATTGTTTCGTTAGATGCTTTGTACTTGGGAGCGCTTGCCTAGTTCTTGTCTTCATGTCTTACTTCAAACTTGATTTGCGCCCTCTGAAATTTGTTAAGCTGCGGTCTCATTCACGATCCCTATGTTATCATTGCGTTCCCGTTCTAAAGCCGCATATTTGTTGGCGAACAAAAGTGTGAATTCTTATGCTTTTCCCCTGATCGCATCCAGGTTGACCTGCTTCCTCTTTACTAATTTTGGCCATTCTCTCTAAAAATTAAGAGTAGTACTGGACCTCACTAATATATAATATGACTGCTCTGGGCCATACCTAAAACTTCTTATCCTGGACAGTGATGGAGTTGGCCCAGAGAGTCAAATATTTTTAATTCCTTGTTTCGCCGTTAGGGCTTTTCCAAGTCCGTTTCCTATTATCGCGCTTCCTGAAGGAGGCATTAATTATTCCGAGCTAATTTAATTCTACCGAACGTACCCACATATCTCATGTGCCATTTCTAGAGGCATCAAGCTTGGTGCATTCATTATCATTGAGAGTAGCAGCAAAACATAGTCAGACTGTGGACTTCTTGCCAGATACAGAGGTTGGGGTAAATCATTCTTGCAAAAATGCTGGGCATAGAACCAACCAAACTTGGGGACTATAAAGATCAATAATAGCCATGGACCCATTTAGCACTATGTAGCTAATAATTTGATAACTATACTTAGGGTAGTTCACTTACGTTGTGCGGGCTAACTGCCTGGCAATCAGTCTGACCGTTTTTGACGCTCTTCTCAGACTTTCACCATACCCTCTTCTTCTGCTTTCTCTATCATGGTTCCGCTGCTCCCTCCTCCTACCCTTTTCCTCGCGCTCTCTTTGCGGTCGCCATCTTTTTTCACCCACTCGCTCCGCGTTGGCTCTTTTGTCCTTCGCTGTGCTCATTCGTTCGGTTACGCCGAGGGACGACGCCGACGCGGAACGCAAAAACGGGCGCCTGAGAGATTCGCTCTAAAACAGTCAAGTGGGAGGATTCCTCCCAAGGTGACAGTGAGGTACTGACTCGCATTGGGATTAGGTGCATAGTGGGACAAATGAGGGCTGTATAAAATAATGAAATCTATGAACGCTGTTGACACATCGTATATATTGGTGCAAAGAATAAGTATGCAATAGAAAACAATAGAATCAGCTTTACGCATAACGAAGCATCCCACACATAGAAAAATGATTCTGCAGAGCTCAGAAGTAGAAGAGAGCAAATTATGTGTGTCCTCAAACTTGGTCGTGGATTTTATAAAGTGGAATTCCCTGATTTTGCCTTGGATCGTTTACTGCACAAATGCTATGAAATGTATAGCGTTACCGCATTTGAGGTTTATATATATGTTTTTTCACATGTCACGGCCTAGTGTTTCGATGTGCATGGTGCGATGACCTTCGAAGTGTAGATACCGTTAGACTAAAAAAAAAATATGCAAGTGTGATTTCTTGTTTTCTTCACTTGCATAGAAATTAGTTACGTATATTTAAAAAAAATAAAACGCTTCAGTCATAAAGTCACACGCATTCGCTGAAGAAGGATGCCTACGAGGCCTATATGTTAGTATTTTGTTCTATTCTCCATGGCTTACTTCTATATCTTATATGTTGAATTGACTGCAAATACTCCAAATATTGTTTGTTACTTCACTTTTTGTAAGAGAATAAAACACAATGGACTGTCATCTTTTCCTTATCGTGGCGGTAAAGAAGTGAATACATATATCCGCTAATTCTATTCAAGTTTGTTTTTCAAGCCTAAAACGGTTGCGTTAGTGTCAGGAGGAAACCGAAATTAACACAGAGTTACCAAGACATCAGAAAACATAGCATTTTATTAAAGCTAATTGTCGGAAATTAATCGTGCTTTTTATTAAACAAACTTTTTTCCTGCTATCAAATATCACTTTCGGCTTATGACGCAACACCCCTAAGTCGAGCTATAATATTTTAACAGGCAGCGGCAGCCTGCAAAATATGTCCTATAGCGTACAGGTAAGTTGCCATCATAAAATCACAGATCAACGTTCGTTTAGTTTGAATTACATGCAAGTTCTACGCTTCCATTTAGAAACGCTCGAATTGAAGCCGCTCGTTACTTCAAGCGGGCACATATACCAGCAATTGTTTCACTAATGCGACTTTCGAAGTATCCGTTGGTAGTGTTTTGGCGTGAGAGCCGTTTTACTTATTGGATGCTTTCACTGGCTTATATAAGTCACCAATTTTGTTGTCCTGCAAATAAAAATTAGGAAGAAATAATATTCAACGGGAATGCCAAAACGCCCGTGTGCCAAGCTAAGGCTTAGGCCTATGGAGATCTACTTGGAGAAAATAATTTCCCAGTGCTCAACTACATGCCTCTCATAGCGAATTCCGCAGTCACCACGAAAGGGGAGGGCCTCGTTGAACTAGCGTAGCTAAAATATTATCGTAATCGCCACGATGAAGCACCACCGTATGATGACATGCCTATTTTTTACCCATTGCTAAACGACCGACGCCCCTACTGATTGAAATGGATTAAAGTGTTTGCCCTTTGCCCCTCTATACTCCAACACCAATTTACCAGTGGCGATAGGGAAACTCTCGCAACTGAGAGTTAGGCTGCTTGTGAGATGAACCCTCTGTCAAAGCCCTTTATGTTCGTTAGTTGAAGATGTGCTTCCAGTGTACTAGTTATTTGATCTCTTAAGTTGCGCTCCCTTCATGCTCTTTGTCAACGTCGGTGTGAATGCCGGTTGTGTCAATTATCACTCATACTTTTGATCTACCCCGTGATTCTGTGTCCACCGGTGGTGTCAGGAGTGTAGAAGGAGAACTGTCACTGTTCTAGGTGTTTTTCTCGGTGGTGCCGGATCCAGCAGCTGCGGCTTTGTCTATTGTGGTAGTATCGGTTTTCTCGGTGGCATTCGTTCTTGTAGCCTGGCCATTCATGGTAACGCTGGTTTAGTACTGTTCGTGATCACTGTCGCGTCGGTTCCGGTATTATTGATTTTCCTCGGTCTTGTTTGTTCGAACGCCCTCGCTTGAGTCGGTTTTACAGATATTGGTGTTTCATGCCTCGTCGATGCCAGCAGGATTGTTCGTGTCCGTTCCAGTGCCGTCGGGTTGCGTGGTCGTGCCGGCCTGAGCCCCCGCGGATGTCCTCTTCTCGCTTGCTAGAACGGCAGTGCCTCGGGCGTGCCGGTTCCTATGTGGGCTGGGTTAGGTGTCGCTGTGCCTTGAGCGCGAACTGAGTTACCCACCCCTTGGCCTGTATAAGTTTGATAGAATCCGGCATCTCCACCTTGATATCCGCCGGAGCCCTTGCGTTTGCGTTTGCGTCTCCATTTCTTTATTTTGTGAATAGCTTCGTGAACGAGTGCACTTCCGGCGGCGGAGCCCGCACCCATGGCCACTCCTGTCACTAGAGTATTAGCTAAGCCTCTTTTGCGTAGCGAGTGAACTGCAAGTGAATGAGCACTGCCATTATAATTGCTTTGAGGATGACCAGCAAATATGGTTATTCTGCGCTTTTTACGGCTCCTTCTGACTCTATGCAGGGAAATGTATTTTCCACTTTCGGTCAGTTGGATGCCGGCACGCCCTTCTTCGGAAAGTGACGCAGCACGTTTCTTACGTAACAGATGCTCAAGTGCACTTCGCGCGCTCAGTTCGCGGGGAAATGAAGGGTTGCCGCGTTCCTTTCCATTTTTGCTCACAACTTTGTTGGCATTCCAATTCAGATTTTCGTCACTGAGAAAGCCGTATCCCATATAGCCGCCGTCAGTTGAGACTGCAATGCTACCGGCATGAGTGTCACCGTTGGTATTGCTGTTGTGGTAGCTTGTCATGCCGGATCTGGGTCCCCATTCGAAGTCTTCTGGGGCAGCGAAATTGCCAATCTCGAGGCAGGCGCCTGCACTGCAATGGCCCGTAGGCTAGTGGAAAGAAAGAACAGTCGACAAAAATTAGTAGCGATCCTTGTTTGAAGTGAGCAATACTCAATGCATAACTCTTCACGTTATAATCCGTTGCAGCTATAAGCACAAATTTCGAAATTAACTTAAATAACTCCGATATGAGAAACCAGACAGCGGAGCGAAATGAGACACGCAGAATACAGAAAATGAAGTAGCCAACACGCTATTGCGACCATGTGGAACATCCAGTACGATTTCAGGCGAAGCTGTTGCTCATGAGTAGCTGTTTTAGAAATTTTATTTGCGGTTATGAAAACCCCATGTTTTAAACACTGCGCGCATACGAGTTATTCGATAATCACCCGTGTAAACAGTTGTTGGCATACAAGGCTTTCGAGCGCTTGCCTTGCTAGTTTTTTCTAAAAGCCATGATTCACCGATCCATAGGCATCTTCGCAGGCACGTCAGCCTATATGTTACTCCATTTTCACCCAATGTTGTTTTGGAGGAAGTTGTAGCTCTAACAGCTTCACAGACCTAATTCTGTGGTGTTCGTAAAGCACACTTATAGCTCGCCGGAGCGTTGGCTTGCGTAACTGAGTGCAAAGACGATTTTTCATCTGTTTTAAGCGAGATGTTGGAGCACAATGAACAGTCCTATGCACCGTTTATCAATATGAGCAAAGCATTTCACCGTGTTTCCCATAGCCTTCTTTTACCCAAGTCTGACTGTTGAACTTAAGAGGTTCCTTAGTGGCGTTCTACAGGAAGTATTGGTCAGATAGACATGCAACTTGTGCATCGCTGCAATGAACGCAGTAACCTCTCCCTAAGGAAAGGAGGCGTATTCCAAGTTTCTTCAGTCAGTCCCTAATTACGTGACATTTTCCTAAACGACCTCTCCGTAGTTGTTTTGTTTACCACTCCATAGAGCCACCGTACAGACGCGATCTTTGGACTACAAGAAGCATTTCTAAAAGAAGAAATTGTTTTATCCTGATCTATGATCGCTGTAAACAAGTCTAAAAATATTTTTTGTTTTGTTTTCATAACCGATTAAAACATGTCGCTCTCAAGATTGTCGTCTACGCCGGCATAGATAATGCCCATCGTCTGCTTTTCGATAAACAGTGTAGCCGAAATGGAAAGCATCTTTATCACTACAAGCTGTGATCTTGTTTTTCTGAATGATCGAGACCATTTTACGTCGATTTGGGCTGCGTGGACGCAATACACCTTTTTTGGTCGGAATTTTGATGGCCCGCTACCCGCACGCTGATGGTTTTCTGAGCACAAAACATTTTGCCCTAGTTACTCAGGAAGTCCAGCTCCAGTCATGGCCACTACTTCTCACTCATTAGAATGACTTATGCTACTTTGACGTATGCCTCTGTGAGCGCTGCTTGCTCCATTTTTTAACACTGACACTCACACGCTATACAAAATGAGAAACGCTTCAATTTATTTGAGATAATTTATGTACCATAAGAACGCTAATTGCAAAAGGAATCTGAAAAAAAAAGAACAGAACGAGGGACCCTTCGGCTAATCTGCATGAGCTATGTGATAGAGTTCCGATAAATGCCGACATTAACCAGGAAACCACTAGTGGCTCCGACTTAATGATACGTCTGAAACTTGGAAGAGAAAGTACGTTCTGCTGAAGTTGCCAGAAGAAGCATGTGACGGCTGTTCGATAGAATAAATCGACTGGCATCACATGGGAATGGACCTATTAGGTTGCTTGCTATGCTGAATATCATATTCTTGCGCCGCTGAATCCATCACGCGATAGCGCACACTCAGCTCTATCAGTTTATACATTAGCACTGTGTGCGGCTCGTTAAAATACGCTAAAGCCTATACACGTTAGCATTATAATAAGGCTGATGTATTGTCGGTCGTCGTAAATTCAACAGACGCTCCCACAAAATGCGTATACTACATATATTAGGTGATTTAGGCTCCTTACGAAACAATATGATCATTATGTATTTACTTACACTGCACGGTGTTCCATCAGGCTCAGACTCAATAATAATATAGAAAGGTGGTCTTAGGTATGGTATTTTGCATGGAACTCGCCAGGGAGTCAAAGCGGAAGTCTGAAAAAAAAATATTTTTCATCTAAGGTCAAGGAACATATAAGAAGTACAGGTGCAATACGCTTTTTCTGGCGCACAGTTGCGGATAAGCGACGGCCAAATTCACTTATCCACCAATTTATCTTTGCAGATAAAATGACCTGCTCGGCTTGTTACGTTGTCGAGCTACAGGCCTCTTTCGCGAGTGTAGGTGGAAAGCCGCAAAGGTGCGCAAAAGATCTCGCCCCTCTTCAACTACATTGCGGCACATGCGAGGAGAGAGCCGCCGGCTCCGCGCATGCTCTGATGCGCTCAAAAATTCGAAGTTCTTATTTTTGATTTACGGTACGAAATCCCTATTCCACGATGTCTTATGCTGTTTGCCATGTACCTGCGATACTGGTGTGCTTCAGGGCCGTTGGTTTGGGCGGATACTGAGAGTAAGCATTGTACGATTCCGCTTCGATATTCACGCTTGACTATTCGTACCGCTTGTTCCAAGAGGCGGAGCTACCGCGCTTCCGTCAAGTATTACGTGGTTGGCACAGCTGGAACAGGCATCGATGGGGCACAAAGCGGGTAGTACCTTATACCTAGTCGAAGTGCTCGCCTCTCCGTTTTCTGAGATGGGGTCTTATCTTCCGGTTTGCCATTGGTCCAGATGTCGTAGCCTTGCCCAGTTTACAAACATAGTGTGGTATATCCCCGCGAAGTCTCTTCAAATTGCACATTCCCTTGAATATTTTTCCAGTTTACCTTGCAACTGAGCACATAGACTCCTAATATAGAGCCAGATGCACGGGGAACAGTATACAGGGTGTCTCTGCTATCCTTATCCAAGTTATCTATAGTAAAATATATAATACACGATGACACAAACAATGGTATTATGTCAGCAGTGACGTACCGCATCAGGATTATATCTTTCCTAATGGAACTATCCTTAATCAAATGAGATCAGTTAACGAACTTTTTGATAACTGAATTCAGGGCGGAAATGTTTATAACAAACTGGCTATTATCTTCCAAAAACGCGATTCACTTGTTTCCAGCGTGATATTTCTGCCAGAATAATTTTTTTCGTCACGAAATATGAACTAAGAAAATGCGCGAAATGCAACACCAGCCGCATGATTGCACGTCCACGCGATGCGACGTCAGTGCTGCCAGGCGTTACTCGTACGAGTTAACACGAAGCTGTCAGCACTTCGCGTAGTTTGTCCCCATCACAGATCGCTTTCAACATATGGTGCGCGCGGGCGCGCCATGCGAAGCCGCCGTCGGAGTAGAAGCCCCTCTCCCCCTCCCCTTTGCCCCGGCCTCTTGCGTGCGACTGAAGACGGCGGGCTTAATCCCCGCCTTCCTGTTTTGCTCGCGCGAGATTGAACCACCATAATCGGCTCACCTTCGCATGGTTTCACTCGCACATAGAGCATGCGACGCGTGGCGACGACGTTATCGCCCTTGGGCTTTACGCGGCACGTCAGACCGACGACGCTACGAGCGACGACGGCAGAAAGCGCCTGGGGACTTCGAATAATTGTTATGGTAATAAGATATTTAAGCGAGATATCTCGCTACTTCGCAACCGAACTGACGCACATCACACGATTTTTATACGCATTCACGCATTTAATGGACAGACCGCCAGCTGCCTGGAGGAACGCAGATGTTCATTGACCTGGAACGCTTATGCTACATAAAAATATCTCCAGTTACAAACAGTCCTTCTTCCTGATATATTTAGACAGGGCAAGACTCGCACTAAAGAAACTTCTCTTATACGTAAGTGTTGTCTGGAATTCACCGCCGTCGCCAAAGTCGCCACGTTCACTATAACGCTTAGTCAGCGTACAGTGTCAGCCAATGCGTAAGTGAATATACGCGTGACTTTTGCCAATACAAGTGATAGTGTTATTTATTTAACTTTGTGCTTAAAACATATCTTCAATGAAAAACCTATGCGGTGTCGCCTAATAAACTGCAGTTATGTTGCGCGCTGAGCACGTAATCTTCAGTTACGCATACTTACAACAGCGGGCGGAACCAGTCGCTGACAATTCAAAGTGCTCACGTAGTTTGATTCAGTATGGCAGTGTCCACCTAAGGAGAAAAAAAGCACCTGGTAAGAGAAAGACTTATTGAATGCTTACTGCACTGCTTAAATTAATGCCATACCCTAGTAAACGCGCGAACTGATTTTGTTGTCTTTGTGCCCAATCCAGATGGATTATCGCTTGGACTCGCCCACTCAATGAACACCGTGTAACGTTTCTGAAAGTGATGGACTTACAAGGTCCGAAAATAATCCACGTAGATATATATATACATATTCTGTGCTCTCAAGACTTGAGTGAGGAGCATTGTAGGTGTTGCTAACATGTTTAATGCAAGGTTTTACTTCCTGCCTCCACTGCATCAAGGCTTGCAAGCTTAATTTCTGGGCCTAAAATTTCACTACTCACCCACAATGCAGAGGAAAACGCTGATGACACGGGTACTAGCATGCATTCTCAGCACTGACGAGGTCTTGCAATACGGGTCCCTGCCAGGAGAAGCTTATATGTTGCTGTAGTTAGACAAAGAAATGATTGATAGCATTTTATATGTAGTACTATAGGAATTGAAGCTTTTGCACTTTAAACATATTTTTTTATTTATTGTTCAAATCCATCAGAGCTTCCATTGAGAACAAAACAATATAGTGGAAGAGCACAACTTTATTTTTTTTTCTCCCGGTTTCAAGGCAAATGCATGCAATCTGCCATGCAATCTGCCATGCATGCAATCTGCCTCAGGCTACGCGTCCTTGTCGCAGGTTTTTGAAGACAGAACAAGGGTACGTGCCACTAGGTGTAAAAAGAAGCGAGAACAAAGAGTTACACTGCACCAGACCGCACTTACCGAAAAAGCTGATGGTTTTAAGAAGTCAAAAACGAAAAAATTCAAAATGAGAATTCTCGCATTGACTGCACGACATCGGCACTGCAGCTAAAGGCAGAAAGACCGCTGCAATGGAAATGAAAACATACGCTTCACCTGGAGTTTTAGTTATACGCGTGGCCGTGGCCGAATTCCGTGTTCTATGGAAATCAGTTTCCCTAGATAGATTCCTGCGAGCCCACGGCACTAAGAAGAAGAAAGGAGAAAAGTTGACGAAGAATGAACAAGTAGTTTAAGTTTTCGAACATTTGTTTTATGAGAAAGGTTCTTAAATTATTACATTGCACGATATAATATATCCCAACTTGTCCATGACCACGTGAACCCCTTGAGCAAGCTGGCAGATGCCAGCTGCCAGCCTTTGTGTCGGCGTTTATTCGCAACGGTGACTCACCAGTGGAGCATAGCGCTGTCGCACTGGCTTGATCATTGTGATCACACGAAGGACGGATCGTCGTATTTCTCAGGGGAGAGCACGATGGGTGGCTACGGCTGTCGCTACATTGAAAGCCGGTGCCCAGCCAACCAACCTAAATGATCCTCTTAAGGCATATACGCAGGATCGACTTAGTCTCGAAAGGTAGCAAAACGAGAAAAAAATTAATAAAAGAAAACTTCACACCATGGTTAAGGAAACAAATCTGCTTCTTGTAACTGCCGACCAGAAATTGCAAGATTACTTGGCCAAACTAAATTTGACTTGTCTAATTCATCTTGCATTACGATGAATGTACATACACTAGCTTCTAATGTACAAATGTCATAAAAAGACAGGCTAGTTTTGCGTAGAGCAGGAAGCATTTTGTACCTTTACAGAGAACCACGCTTTTATATCATAGTGTTGATGGATGGGAGAAGTGCTATCATAGTAAAAAAAAAAAGCACGGCTAAGAAAAGGAATGCGGGCCAGAAATGCGGGCCAGCTTCAAAAGATAGTGTCTCATACTAGGTCGGATACGTATCCTGCGCGCTAAATAAAGAAATCGTGCTTTATATGGATGGATGAGTTTAGAGACATTTAGAAATGCTTTTATTCGATTTCCTTGTCGTCTTGCTATCAGAAGTATGCAATGGAACCGGAAGATAGACTGCACACTGACACATTTCCAAGCCCAATGTTGCCGATTGGGTTGGAATTGGGTGTTGCATGCTACTTAAATTCACCTGTTTTAAAAGTTGTAGACAGTTTATTTATCTATTGATTAATACAGTCAATGCTTAACTTTACAGAGGGGAACATCACAGAACCAGAAAACTTACGAATGAGACAGGTATATAATATGCGCAGAATAGGCGTAAAACTCACAGCGCAGAAATTACCTGAGAATTCAGGTTACATCAATTCTAGTTGTTATAGGAAACTCATAAAAATATTTCCATAAATTCTACAAAAAACAAACACAGTCACGCATATTCAGCGAAATGTTATTGGACATGGGTGCCGCAAAGTGGCCACTGTCTGTCGAGGGCAAGCGATTCCATTCTGTACACTTTATGGGGCATAAAGCATGCGAATGTGCTTAAAGACTCTCTGAAACGGGTTGGACACATTTTCTAGACATATTTTATAGAGGTACAACTACAGTTAAACATTCGCGCCACAATTTAAGTGACGCTTCTCATATAATAGTGCTACGGACAATTACAACCTACTCTCCTCACTCGGGACGCTTTGTCTCATGGAGGAAGGAAACTGAGGAGAGGCCCTACCCCCTCCACGCGCTAGGAGAAAAGTGTGGAGGAAATGACGTAATAGTTTCTCCTTTTTTTGTTTTTTATTTATTTGCTGTAGCAGCCACGCCTTTCGGGCCACAATGGCGGCTTTGTTATGGTTATGGGCGCTCACACGTGTTGGTCCGTAGGTTTCGTACCGTGGCAAAGGCGCCGTGCGGGCAGGTTTGCGTTGGTCTCCGTGTTTTGTTGTGGTGTGTTATCTGGACCGGGCTCTCCCGGATGTTGCTGTGGCCAGGTGCGACAGGAGGAACTAAAGTTCGTGAAATGAACGCGCATGCAACGCCGTACGCAATGTACCTCGCCACGGCTATTGCAACGGACGAAGGAAAACGTGAGAAATTTTGCCCTCTTTGGCGCAATCATGCTAACGTGCCATCGCAAGCCGAAACCGATGCGTTTCAGAATATGTACAATGAACGCCTTGCAGGTCAGTGATTCCTGCTTTTGAGAGCGCATATGGTGCATTTGCGGCACGTAGAGCGTACGTGATGAATTCATAGTTTGTGTTCACTAACAACTTCCTTTCGTGCATATTAAAACACACCTTGCTTAACTGTTGCTTGTTCCTCGCAGTACTCGCGACAACACGAGGTCTTTTAAGCAGAGCGCGTTCGAGGTTCATGCACACCTGCACAGGTATACCTCAATACACGTGCTGACAGAGCGTTACGCAGAATATGTGAATTTTGCTGCCCTCGGCACCGTGCGCCTGCCAGCCGATGCTTCATCCTGGAAGATGGGAAAGAAGCGGCTGCTTTGACTTAAGGAACGAATCCTCCCTACCGCAGGCGTATCTTATATTTTCGCGCGAGAAGCGCAGAGAAGTGAAGGTTAGTGGATGCGCTGCAAGAGTGAGCAAGGCTCCACAGAACGTACGCCTGCGAACACATCAAACGGCTGTTCCATGGTCGCACGTAGGCCGATTCTACGCGCATACTGTTCTGCACCGTGCGCCGGCTATCGCCAAACGTTGGTTCCGTGATGCTTCACTTACCGTGGTAAGAAGGCACCTCAGGCCGCAGTCAATAAATCTAAACGCGGAGTCAGAAATGACATTCTGCTTCCTTGCCGGCGCGCTGTCGAAGTGATGCACGGCCACCCGAATTTTGATCAATAAAGGACAACGCTTCCTCCAGCGAGAATGTATTTGTGCTCATAAAGTCCAAATGGATCGCAAATGGGCCGGTGTGTCGTACGTGTCTCCAGCGCGTTCTTGCAGTGCAGTGAGAATGCGTAGATTTTTTGCGTATCGGCTGACGTCTAGCTCGCAAGTCCGTCCGAGAGCCCCAGGATGCCCAAGCTGAGAAAAGGAAGTGGAAAGTAGCGATGAAGGTGACCTTCTTTTAAAAACACGCAAGGACTGAACAGCGACCTGTACCTGCGGTTGATGAGTACAGTTCAGTTGGCAAGCCTTATAAGGCATGCTTATTTTAACAAAAGCCGGTAAAAGCGGCCGATTCGACCTCACGGCCAAATTTGCCAAGTTCATTATGAACTTCTTTCAACACGACTTCGGCAGCGTTAATGCAATGAGACATCGCGATTGTTTAGTATTGCTGCGGGGCGCGCGCGTCCGAGCAGCCCTTTTGCGCGCAGCGCGGCGCGGTTTCGCGAGAAATGTCAACAAGAGAGGAGAGCTGGCCCGATAGGCGGAGCAACGCCACGAGCAACGCCAAGTTCCGGCTTCACTTTAGCTTCGCAAAGAGTGACGTCAGGGCCTCTCCTGAGTTTCCTTCATGGAGGAAGGAAGCTGAGGTGAGGCCCTACCCCTCCGCGCGCTAGGAGAAAAGTGTGGAGGAAATGACGTAGTAGGTTATCGTTTGTTTTGCTGTTTTTTTTTTATTTCTTTGCCGTAGCGGCCCCGCCTTTCGGGCTACAATGGCGTTTTTGTTATTGTCCTGTGCGCTCACACGTGTTGCTCCGTAGGTTTCGTAACGTGGCAAAGGCGCCGTGCGCGCAGGTTTGCGTTGGTCTTCGTGTTTTGTTGCACTGCGTTATCTGTACCGTGCTCTACCGGATGTTGCTGTAGCCAGGTGGGACAGAAGGAACTAAAGTTCGTGAAATGAACGCGCATGCAACGCTGTACGCAATGTACCGCGCCACGGCAATGGCAACGGACGAAGGAATATCCGCGGGAAATTTTGCCCTTTTTGGCGGAATCATGCTAACGTGCTTAGGATTGTTTAGTATTGCTGCGGAGCGCGCGGGTCCGAGCAGCACGGTTGCGCGCAGCGCGGCGTGGTTTCGCGAGAAATGTAAACAATAGAGGAGAGCTGGCCCGACAGGCGGAGCAACGCCATGAGCAATGCTAAGTTCCGGCTTCACTTTCGCTTCACAAAGAGTGACGTCAGGGCCTCTCCTCAGTTTCCTTCCTCCGTGCTTTGTCTCCTGAATTTGTTCGCCGACTGACTCGGGGTAAGCTCCACCTCCACTGACTCTGCGTCATGATGTGACATCGTGTAGTCTACTTCCGGTTCCCTTCGAGCCAGCGTGCGAAGCCTCTCCAACCTCTCTGCTGGCTGCTTTGCTGGGGTACCCTAGCGAGAACTATCCAAGCAGCGTGCGTTGCGAGTGCCCTGTCGTAGCGGCAAACGTGTCCACTGTTCTTGTAACCGCAGGCAAGCCGGGCATTTTGACCGGTTTGCGTGGAGGCGTATACTAAAGCCCCTCCATACTACTACCACTCGTCTGAAGGGGCTTTATCGTAAACGTGACTGCCCTGTAGGGCGTAGTCAACTGGTCGCGCAGAGATTACCCAGCCAAACACAAAGCTAACATTTTTGTAACCAACTCTAAAACATTTTAAAGTTTTACATAGGCAGCGTGTTCACAATTATGCTCCTGGAGAAAATTTACGCATAGCAGCAATGTTCGGTACGCTTAGTTACTGCTACATTACCTCTGTGTTTGTCTGGTTGAGCTATGTTCCACCAGATGGCTCCACCGTTCAGGATGGTAACATCTGCGCCGCCACTCATCCGGCAAAATGCCCAGTCCACCTGCGCTTACGTTAGTCTGAATACCGGTAGTAATACAGTCTAGCCCGGTTATAACGAAGTCGGCGGGAATCGAAAATTATTTCGCTATATCCGCTATTTCGTTATATGTGAACTATGAAAAAAAAATGCTAGCATGGGCATACAGATTTATTGCCGCCGAAAGAAGTGGTCCAGCGTCCCCTGAACACGTTTCGCGAGTGCGGACTTCAGGATTGCGGCTTCCATACCATCCAACTTCGAACCGAAGATCTGGTCGAACTCCGGACTCCCGAGGTACATCCGTAGCGTGTCAAAAGCTGCGATGGCCGCTGCGGAGGTGACCGGCGTAGGGGCACAACTAGCATCGTCGCATTCGCTGTCGGAGGCGCTGTCCGCCAAGGTCTCTTCCATGACACTCCCGGCAACTTCTTCAGTCGTGAAGTCCTCGGTGGCAACAAGGTCTTCGTCGGCGAAAATGAAGTTTATGTGGCTTAGACCCGCAGGCACAAGGTTCAAGTCGCTAGCGGAATCCCAAAGCTGCATGCTGCATCGATGCTGCCATGCGATGCAGTGAAGCAACCTTTCGCTCCGCGGGAGAGCAGACGACGCGATGAAAGGACGCCGTCAGCCAAATTTCGCTCTTATTTTCGCTGAAAAAATCACCTCAACGACGCAAAAATGTGTGGATTGACAGATTATTTTTCGGTTTGTATTAAATCTCTTCGTTATATCCGCTGACGCGCTCTTATTTACTTCGTTAAAACCGGACCCAAAATGTATTGAAAATACAAAGATGGGAATGGGAAATTGAAATCCCTTCGTTATAACCGGGCTAGACTTACTCAGGCGTGAAGTGACCGGATACCGAGAGGCCGATGCACTACAGCCACTTCGCTCGCATGTTGCCTTGCAGAGCGACATGATATCGCAGCTTGACGAGTCGCCAGTCGCTAGATTTGCAGCAGACAACGTAACAAAGGCGATTCATAATGATCGCGAAAAGGAAGCTCGAAACCAACGGTAACCGCCGCAGCTTGCGTCAGCGCGGAGAACGTTGCAACACCAGCGTAGACCACTATCTCTGGGCAGGAAGTGCTTCACTGTAGGGAGAAGTGGTTGTGCATTCTCTTTCTCTTCCTGAATAAAAACAAACAAACTAATTAGGCAACATTGCAACTGTTACAAACACTTGTTCGACATTAAGTATATGGTTTTCGGTCGTTCCATTCCGAATACTGTCACCACAGTTCGGATCGGCATGGCGGTTCGGCTATCTTCATATCATCGAAAATCAAGTACGAACGTAGGCTTGACCTATGTTTAAACGTATCTAAAAGTGAATCAGTGTGGATCGAAACTAACCTGTCGCCTTCTAGTAGGCGCAATGGTCTAATCATTGGTTGCATTTATCGCTCCCCATCTTCATCTATTCCTGATTTCTTGCTCAACCTTTCCACAATTCTTCATAAAGTTTCAGCTGAAAATAAACAGATTTTAATAGTTGGTGACAATAATATCAATTTACTGGATACTGAAAATAGTTCAGTAATATCATATAGCGATTGTTTTGTTGGATTCGGGCTTGAGTCTTTAATTACTTCTCCTACTAGATTTTCCGCTTCAGGAACTAATACTCTTCTTGATCACGCCTTAAGCAATATCACACCATCTCCAAGTGCGGTTGTCATTGACATGTCTATCACAGATCATCTTCCCATTTTCGTTACCTTTGGTACAAAAAAACCTTACTATGACACTAATTACTTCACGTCCAGGTTCGGCCGGGATAACTTTGTTAATACAATAAATAGTACCAACTGGTCATCAATTGGTAATCTATATGATCCTGAAGAGGCACTCGAAAAATTCTGCTCATTATTTTTGAAAGGTGCGTACGCTAGCACTACAACTGTCAAATGCAAAAAAAAAGTTTAAATTCCCCCGTAATCTCTGGATAACTAAAGCTTTATTAACGAGCATGCGTAAAAAAGATAATCTTTACAGGAAGACTAAAAAACAGCCGTTCAATGTGAATCTAGCGCATCGCTATAAAATATACAATACCATGTTGAACAACCTACTCAAAAAATCAACATGGCTTTATTACGAGAAAGAATTCCGCAAAGCTAAAAATAATCCTAAGCAACAATGGCAACCTTTCAACGACTTTTTGAATGCTCCCCAGGCTAGTAGAACCATTGATAAGATAACTTATAAACATGACACTTGCACTGCATCGTCTTGCATAGCTAACTCATTCAGTGATTACTTCCATGAAGTGTACAGTAATTGCCCGATAGCCTCTTTCTATCCATGTAACCGTTGCAATCATACATTCTTTCTTTTTCCCGTCACAGCCGATGAGGTCTGTTCTGCTATATAAATATAAAAAACACTTGTCCAGGTCTAGATAATGTCTCTGCCTATCACTTAAAACTTGTTGCCCCTTGTATTGCGGAAACACTAAGCAGCATAATTAATCTAATTTTTAAATGTGGTACCTTTCCAAGTTCACTTAAGAGGGCAAAAGTAATTCCTGTCTTTAAAAAAGGTGATAAATCTCTTGTGTCTAATTATCGCCCAATCTCTATTTTGTCCTCCATTAGTAAACTTATCGAGAAATTATTTCTGAAACATGTAAACAGTTATCTAACAAAGTTTAAGTTGTTGAAATCTTGTCAATTCGGTTTCCGTCCTGGCAGTTCGCCGAGCTTAGCTCTTATTGCCTTAACCGATTACATAAGGTGTTCTATTGACAATGGTAAATTTGTTGGCTCAGTATTTTTAGATTTTACTAAAGCTTTTGACACTGTGAATCATACCATTTTATTTGCCAAACTAGAATCTTTAGGTATAACAGGTCCGGCTTTAACTTTTCTTAAAGATTACTTACATGACCGTGAGCAAACAGTCTGTGTAGGGGGCGCTTATTCCGAGTCGAAAGTTGTTAATCAAGGGTTACCACAGGGCTCGATACTAGGACCCTTGTTGTTTTGCATTTACATTAACGACTTACCCGATGTTCTTGACCGTCCTAATGCCATCTTATATGCTGATGATACCACTATTTCCATGTCTGATAACTCTTTAGCAACCCTACTCCTTAAACTGAACAATGAACTAGCAAAAGTTGTTGAATGGTGTCATTTAAATAATTTAATTTTAAGCCCTCTCAAAACTCAGTTCATGTTATTTAAAACAAAGTAGAAGTTCGTGCCCTTTTTCCCCCGAGTAACTCTCGACAGTCACCTTATTCCTGCAGCGGACTGTGTTTTGTTCCTTGGCATAAAATTTGATTCTCACTTGAAATTTACTAATCATATTGCGCTTATTAAACAGAAAACAGCTTTCGGCATAAGAGCTCTCATAAAATCACGTGCATTCTTTTCAGAACACGCATTATTATCTTTATATTTTGCGTTCATTCACAGTCATATCACCTATGGTATTGCTTCCTGGGGAAATACGTATAACTGCCACCTCTCGTCTCTTCAACACATACAGAACCAGGCTATTCGCCTAATCACCAACAGTTCCTTTAACTCAAATGCTCTCCCGCTACTCCAGGCAAACTTTATACTACCTGTATCTGGCTTGTTTAAGTATCATCTAAGTGTTTTGTTTTTTAAATTACTTAACAAACAGCTTCCTTATGAATTTGTGGACTACAAATTACTCACTAATACCAACCACACTAGGTTTGCGCATAATTACAACTTTTTATTACCTAAATGTAACACAAACTATGGGAAAATGGCATCCTCATTTTCAGCTTTAAAAATATGGAATGACCTACCCCGTTCACTTAAAATAACCTCATGTTTGAATGTATTCAAACATGAGTTAAGATGCTTTATTTCTTATTGTAAATAGTTTCATGTCCTATAACATGTTCTCTGTATAAATATGCTTTTTGATATATGTACTTTTTTTTGTTTTCCCTTACTAATGTATTGCATGACGCGCATTCATGTTTTCCTTCTACTTTTTTATATTTGCTGCTTTAACCCACGTTTTGTATACATCTTTCTTTTTTCTTTTTAGAACCGAGGGTCCCGTTGCAGACTTTGGGACCCTCGTCTGCATACTATTTGTTGTTTACTTATTGTTTTTTGAATGACGAATAAACCGAAACTGAACTGAAGTTGAAACAAAAAAAGCTATCGATGACGCAACCTCAGTAGCTAAATCTGATAGCTCGCCCAACCAGCGTCTGTTCGGCTTTCTACGTTGGTTCTCAAGCGGTGGCTGGAAATTCAGGCGAGCGGCGCCGCTGCGATCGGTAGCGATGCACATTTTTAAAAGTTTATATTAAATTTCAAACATTGTGCGGAGCGCCTCAATCCTTCTGCTGGTGAACAGAACGCCTTGCTTTAATGACTGAGTGTGTTTGTACAAGATCGTAGAAATCGTTTCAGGCTTGCTTTTACTATTATAGCGAAGGACAACGACGTTTTCTAGTGACGAAAGCTAGGTGAACTAAAAGGTGGTGGATGCATCAAATGCTGAAGGTGGCGAGTTTTCTGAAATGAGTATGTTTGTAAAATAGCGGACGATCGCAGTTTTCCTTTGATTTGTATGACGCTAGTACTATGGGAGATGGACAAAATAAAACGAGTGGCTCGTTTATTCACTGCATCCAGTTTGTTATTAAAACCTTGCCAGGGTGAGATATTGATGACGCATACCAAAAAGCCAAGTTTTATTAGCATATGGCATATGCATCCTGCAGCAACTCTTTTTAAATACCTGTTTGTAGAACGTCACCCCACAGCAACTTGACCTCCTTGCAGTCCAGTAAGACGTGTTTAGGGGTGTCGCTCTTGCGAAGGACATGATACGTACCTCCTTAAGGTACCAAGTAAGTACCTCGGGGAGTTACGTCTCATGCTTGTCGCAAAAGCAGCACCACTACTGGCTTTGTACTGGATTTGCTACGTGGGCGGCTGAGCCAGATGCGTGGTGAAGTGGCCAGTCACCCGTACTTATTGACATAGGTGCTAAGCATACGACGAAACTTCGTCACAGAGTGCGGGTAACTTATTGTGACAAGGTCCGCGGCGATGACAGAGCAAAGAAATTTTATGCAGCGACTACCATCTTAAACTTACAAACAATTACACACTACTCAAGGATTTCTGCGACAGTCAACGACGACCAACGGACGCCTAACCTGCACCTCCTCAACCTGCACCTCCTCAACCGCACCGCCAAGCTTAACACAGAGCTAAATGTAACCCATTGCCACTCCAAGCCCGCGTTTTGTCAAACCGAATGAATGCGCTTGCTCTGCGTGGCGGAAAGCTACTGTCACATAATCGCAGGCTCGATTCGTGTGAGAAGCTCTCGAACCCGTTTAATAACATTGACAATTGCGACACGAGAGAAAAAAAGCAAAGAAGTGGAGCAAACATACGGTATGGAATGTGTAGTGCAATGAAGTCTGTCGGACATAGTGAGCAAAAGGGTTGCGTAGATATTTATACAACTATGCATATAATTTTAAATGTAGTTAAAGGTGTTGTGAATAGTCGCATATAATAAACACGCAATACGAAAAACATTTGAATTACGCTAAACATTCCAAAATTATAATATTCAAAGAAAACGAATGCTCTAGAGTATAAGGTCAAACAAGAACTATGTCAGGAACGAGTCTCGAATAATTGAAAATGACATACAGAATAAGTTCTCATAGGGTCCAGTGTTTAAGCAATTATGCAATAAGCGCGTCCAAATATTGAAACCATAGTTAGCTTAAAATCAAGGTAAGATATAAGTATGTCGTATTCTAGTTTCATATGCCGTAATATACGGGGTCATTTTTACTATGCGATAACGCGAAGGATCATTTCTGCTGCAGTCTTTTTTAATAAACAGGCAAACTTGTACTCATGCAATTTATTTACACGAACAATTTTAGATCTCAGGGCCTGGAGAACTGATGGGGTATCACATAAGGTACCCGCCATTATCAAGAGCATTTTGTTCTAAACAAACTATTTTTGAATATTCGAAACAGTGGTGTTACTCCTGACTAGAAAACACCAAATTAGGTACGAGTAAAAGAAAGTGTAGTAAAACTACGCTAAAAAAGACGGGTAAGCTATCTGCGCGAAAAGATAGCAATAAATCTAGGTAGAGTAATTCAAGTTTTATTTATGTGAGCGACCCATATCATAGTGCTAGTAAGAGTTACACCAAGACAAATAAATTGATCACCATATGCAATATTATTACAATTTAAGACTAAAGGCCATGAATTGGTTATGTATACGTTCTCGAGGTGAAAAGTCTTCGATTTACTGTTACCTTTGTTAAATTTTCGTGATTTGTACAACGACCATTTCGCCAATGTTTAAAGAATCTGATTGGCAGTGGCACTTATTTCCAGAGTGTTACCGAATGAAAATAAAGACAAGCAAGTATCGTCTTCATGGATAATGAATTTTGCCTCCTTAGAAATACTAATAATGCCATTGACATGAACAATAAAGAGCAGAGCTGACAAATAATGGCCTTGCGGGACGCCCTTCTAAGCATGATATGCATACAGCTCCCGTTATCGGCATCGTTCAAGTTACTTTCAGCCAAAAGGCAAAGCCATTATGCCGGCACTCAAGTGAGAATATCGGGGCAAGTTTTGATAACAAAACGACACCTTCTGGGCAGCCAGTCAAAACTTGAGAAAATGCGTTCTCTGGCCCCCAAACCTTTATACAGGACCGCATTACATAGGTTGATGTAATGCTGTCCCAAGCAAGTTATTGGAATGTTATTTCCGAAGTCTTCCCAATTTTCGTTCACAGTATCACTCAAGCTGTAACTTCTGTAACGCTGAAGCTTTATCTGTAATTTTCGATAGCGACGTTCAAAGGGCAGAAAGTGGGTGCCATGCACTTCATTGTGATTTTTACCAGCTTAGACAGGGTTGCTTGTGGTCTTTTGAACGCTAGCGCTGCGTGAATGCTGCGGCACGGGCTTTACGTCACCTAGAGAGAAGGCGCCATGCTGAGTGGCGCCTCCTTCAGTCGCCTTCTACTTCTAGCTGGGCGGTGTCCTCTGCCTCGCTGGCGTCTTTCGATGCCTGTCGTGCCGCCTTCAGAGGGTTTCCTCTTCCAGCCGGGCAGCACCCAAAACGACCAGTGCACAGCATGTCGTGGTGTGTTGTGGGCCGGTGTGGTGCGGTAGAGTGTGGCTTCGCGGACGCGCACTACAACCATATTAAGATTGTCGCTAACACCATCTCTAGCCAATCAGCTCTGCCGGTTGCATTTTATGCTATCATCGAGTCTCGATTACGGAAGAGCCAGCAATTTGCGGATTTGCAGGACTTCGCAAGAATAGTTTCCAGTTACTACATACTGGAAATGAGAATTTAAGTATGATTCAATTACATAAGGGCGTGCCCTGTACGACAATGTGTTTTAGTTTTGCAAAAAGAACACCGTGGTTGGGCGTGTTGAATGTCATTGGTGAAATAAATAAATATCCGTAATGTAAGTAGTTGGGTTTCCAATTTATTAAGTGTATGGTCTTTTTCATCACCGCAGTGCAGGTGCCATTCATCTGTTCCCAGTATAACCATACTGATGATCAGTAAGTGTGGAGTGCTTCATAAACATGAAAGTCACAGAGAGAGCAGCGAATCATTTGCTCCAGTCCCACTGAGACGTACGGACGCATGGATATAGGCCTACAGTTACTCAAAATAATCCTGCTGCGTTTCTTGGAAATGGCTGTAACTCTTGCTAGCTCCGTATCGCAGGGAACTCGTGCTGTGATTTATTAAATATATCTGTTAGACATGGGACGAAAAAGGATCATGCATACTTCAACGACCTACTATGGACATTAAAAGCGTCTAAGGAGAGCTATCAGCTAAAGCTTTAGAGTGAACCTGAATGTCATGTGGTGGCTCAAAAAAAAAAAAAAAGACTGAATGGGTTGTTCGATTATCCATAAAACATGAAAAGTTAGCATTGTAACTGCTTCTACCCACCTGGCAAATAAATTCTTTCAGGGCAGCGGCTAACCTTGAGCCACTATGGTCTACCATCTAACCTTGCCTATGGTCTACCATCTGAGTAGCTCGGTCTGGGTATCTCTGTTTAATAGTCTATTCAAGTATGTCCATTTATCTTTTGGTTTGCGTAATATGGCTAAGTGTAATAAGTTATATGCAGTAGGCATTCCTAGCAGAGCAAATTTCGCTGCTTCGTTACATAGGGATTTGAATCGGGCCACAATTTTAGGGTTTTTAGTGCTGATGACTTTAGCTAATAGGTTGTTTTTCTTTCTTATAAGAAGTATTAGCGAAACTTTCATGCATGACACCTCATTTTTTAAAGGTGAAATATGATCGACAAGCAGTCGCTGTCGATTGGCAGGGCATCAAAATTTCAGAAATTCTTTCTGTGCGTTTTCAGACGTAGATTGTACGTAAATTCCGCTCCAATCTATAGATGTTGTGCGACCCTTATATGTTTAAAGAAGTACACCACTGTCATGCGCCACTGTACTTAGTTGTGTGACCGTTGAGAAGGACCACTTCTAAAGCCGTGTTGTTGAGGTAAAAATATATGTTCTTGCTCGAGAAATATACTGATATGTTTGAAGATAATATGTTCCAATATTTTACAAGATGTGCCTATAAATGATATTGGCCTGTAGTTCGAAGGTTCTTTGCAGTGGCTGGATTTATGTATTTATGTATTTATGTATTCACGGACGACGACGACGAAGTGATCCTATTGCTGAGTGTTTGTTCTCCGTCACCAGTATTTTGTGGTAATTCTCGCTTTCTTCCGGGGAACACTGTTCCCTGCCCGACGGGAATGGAAGTGGAGCCACCCGCACTCCGACCTGATGTAGCGGCGCCCGCGTCGGCAGCCTCAAGGAAGCGGAACAGCCTCTCGAGCGACAGCGAGGCTACCCTGATAGACTCGACCGAGAGCGACGACAGCTCCGACGACGACTACGTGACTGTCCTGAGTAAGAAAGCAAAGCGGCGGATGCTTGGGGCCTCTGTGGACACATCTACTATGAGGACTCGGCAAAGTTCGCCAAAGTACACCATCCTTTTCTTACCTGTGCTACCCTCCGACAACATGAGGTTCCTCAACAGGCAAGTTGCATCGGTTGAACTCGAGAGACTGTTGCCAAATGGCATTGAGGACGTACGAGTCAACCCTCGGAAGAATATTGTCGCGGTAGACGTCGCCCAAGCGTCGGCGTTAGATTCTCTGCGAGCTGTCACTGTTCTCGGTGGCATGAACGTCCGTACCATCATCCCGATGGGAAAAGAGACTACTACAGGCGTCATATATGACATTGATGCGGCCATTTCAGGCGAGGATTTACCACTTTTGATAAAGCCTGCCAATCATGGGACCCACATACTGCAGGTGGCCCGTCTCGGAACTTCCAGATGCGTGAAAATTGTCTTTAAAGGTGACTGCCTTCCATCGCATGTGAAGGTAGGTCATTTTCGACATGCTGTCCAGCCATTTGTTCCCAAGCCGCTTCAGTGCAGAAACTGTCAGAAATTCGGCCACGTGAGCGCCGTCTGTGGAAAGTCTACTATATGTTCCCGCTGTGCAGCACAACACTCTGCAGGCAACTGCCAGGCAAAAACTTATAAGTGTCCGAACTGTCAAGGGCCCCACGATGCCTCATCAAAGGATTGTCCTAGAGTTAGGCGAGAACTCTCCATCTTGAAGAAAATGGTGAGGGACCGGTCGACCCATCGTGAAGCAGCTGCTGACGTCAGGCGACGTCGTTCTCGTCGCAGACGCTCATCAAGGAATTCTGCTCTCCGCACAAAGAATACGCGTGCCGCACAGCCTCTTGCTGTTGAATCTGCTCCAACCTCAGTGCAGAATGTTTCCAAACCGTGTATAGATAACGGAGCATCTGAAAAGACTGCCGTGAATGAGGAATGGCCACCACTGCCAAGGATAAGCCCTGTAGAAAAACCCCAACAAGGAAAGGCACCACAATGCTCCACCCCTCACCCAGATGAGCTGACAGATCATGACCGCCGAATTGTAACAATGCTCAAGTCTTTGATAAATGCGATTCGCACGCTTGTGGGCAACTCGAATACGCCAACAGCTCGAAGCGCAGTTCAAGTGTTGGATGCCCTGAGCCCAGTGCTTGCAAATCTTGCATAAGCACAATGGCTCTTCCACTGCCTTCACTCCGTGATGAAGTGCGTAGCGCGACAATTTTCCAGTGGAATGCCAGAGGACTTAAATCACGGATTTCATGTTTTCGTCAATACGTTTTCACGAACCGATTTCCTGTATTGGTAATATGTGAACCGAACGTGTCGAAAGCGCTAAGACTCTCTGGATACGAAGCCTTTATGGCGTCAACGTGCGGGCAACCCAGCAAAGTAATTGTTTACATCCGTACAGAACTGACTTACATCCCCCACTCAGTGCAGCCTCATGATGGAAACCAATACGTGTGTCTCCGCATTACAAAGAATAAAGTGGCCTTCACCCTTATCGGCGCCTACATATCGCCATATAGTCGGTTCGACGGCGACCGATTGCGAGACATCCTGACGGCAACTACTGGACCCTGGATTATCACAGGAGATTTTAATGCTCATCACTTGGCTTGGGGAAGCTCCAGAATAGATTCCAGGGGCCGGAAACTTGTAGAATTTGCTTCCGACCATGAACTTAGCATTATGAACGATGGCAGTCCGACGTACTTGCGTGGTGCGAACTATAGCAGTTGCTTAGACTTGACCTTGGTGTCACGGCAACTTGGTCAAAATGTTCGATGGTTCTCTGACATCGAGACTCATGGTAGTGACCATATTCCCACCTACTTAATTATCAATGGATTTGGAAGCTACTCCTCTTGTACTTCCCGACAAGCATATATAAGGTGGTCAACGTATAAGACAAAGGTGGAAGAGGCATGCAAAGAAGGTTTTACCGGCACCATTGAAAACCTTATTACAAGTGTACTGGAATCGTCTAAGTACACATTTACATCTGCGAAAAAACGTACGGATTTTGACATGGAACTTGAGCGACTTCGAACGATTCGCAGAAGAGCCGAGAGGCGATACAGGCGCACGAAGTCAATTCATGACCTTAGAGTCGCTCGACGTATACAGAAGAAAATCCAACGTCGTATGGACAGGTTGGAGGAACAACGGTGGAAGACGTTCTGCGAATCACTTGACCCCCGCAAGCCTCTGTCTATCATATGGAGGACGGTGCGCGGCCTTGGCTCGTCTCCACAGCAACGACACCCATTCTCAGCCCTAGCCCTCCATCAAGGCCGCTCACAGGTCGATATAGCCGAAGATTTCTGTGTGAAGATTGCGGGCAGTGTGGTCACCATCAATAGTGAAATTCTGGGTGAAGTTCCTGCGACACGCTTCCCAGAATTGAATGTGTCCTTCTCACTTGAGGAATTGGACGCTGCTCTGGCCTCATGCAGGCGCTCATCGTCGCCAGGACCAGATGGCATCACCTACGCTGCTTTATGCCACCTAGGTGAAGATGGCCGAAGCAGACTGCTGGAATGTTATAACCAGTCATGGAATGATGGCGTCGTTCCTGAGCGGTGGAAGTCCAGCCGCTTGATACCACTCCTGAAGCCTGGAAAGTCGCCACTTGACCTGGCGTCCTACCGACCCATTGCGCTGTCCAGCTGTGTTGGGAAGGTCATGGAAAGAATGATTCTCACCCGCCTAGAATGGTATCTTGAGCGCCACAACGTATACCCCGATGCCATGGCTGGTTTTAGAAGAGGCCGTTCCTCTATTGACAACGTCATCGACCTAGTCTCATCTGTACAACAGGAAAAACACCACAAGCGTATATCGGTTGCACTATTCCTCGACGTGAAAAGCGCCTATGATAATGTAACGCATGAAGCCATCCTTGATGCCCTGGAAAATAATGGAATAGGTGGACGCATGTTTCGGTGGATTCGGAGCTATCTATTCAAAAGATCCTTCTTTGTGCACAGTGCAGATGGCCGAACTGCTGACCATTACACTTACCGTGGCGTCCCTCAGGGTGGGGTTCTTAGCCCCACTTTGTTCAACCTTGCAATCCTTGGCCTTGCCGACGTTCTACCACATACAGTAAACCTTTCCATATATGCTGACGACATATGCATATGGGCCTCGGCAGTTACACGTCTCCAGGTGCGTGCACGGCTCCAAAAAGCCGTGACCCTAACATCATCGTACCTGCGTGCGCAAGGCCTCAGCATTTCGACCGAGAAGTGCGCCTTAGTCGCCTTTACCCACAAGCCCATGACCTGGTACCCCATTTCTATTGACCACCAACCAATTTCCTACGCAAAAACTCACCGATTCCTAGGTGTTATTATAGACAGAGACCTTTCATGGAGCCCCCACATCACATATTTGAAGAAGAGGCTTACTTCTATCTCCCATATACTAAGGTTTCTCGCCGGTAAAACGTGGGGCACATCCGTGGCATCTATGCTTCAACTATACAGGACGCTCTTCCTAGGATACTTGCGATACAGCACACCAGTGCTGTCCAATGCTAACAAAACTAACATCCATGTCCTACAGAGCATTCAAGGCCAAGCCCTTCGAACATGTCTGGGGCTACCTCGACATGCTTCAACCGTGGCAACAATTGCCACCGCGAGAGACCACCCAATAAGGACCTATATAGATATCGACGCGCTCCGGGTGCATGTTCGCCATATATCCAGAGTCCCTGACCACCATCTCGCTCGATTGCCTGAGAAAAGACCCAGGGCAGCGTTCTCCAGATCAATTGCGGCTAACCGGCACTCTTTGTCTTTGAGGCACTCACCCGCAACAAGAACGCCATCCCCTATGTGGTGCTTGAAGAAGCCTCCTGTGTACCTTGCTGTTCCAGGAATAGTGAGGAAAGCTAGCCTGACCACCGCGGCTCTCAAGCAGATCACATTGGAACTTCTGCATTGTTCATACTCTAACCGCATTCATGTCTACACGGATGGTTCCGTCTCGGAAAATTCTACGGGCGCCGTTGTTCTACCATCTCAATCGGTCGTCATCAAGTTTAAGACATCACACGTAACGACATCTACAGGCTCTGAACTGGCCGCTCTTCGCGCTGCTGTCGAATACATTGAAAAAGAACCGCCCAACAAATGGGCAATATTTTGTGACTCGAAAGCAGCCCTCCAGAGCTTGAGAAGTTTACGACGTGGCAATTATGAACAGCTGGTGTCACAAATCCACGAAACCTGCCATTGCGCTTCTGAAAGAGGACATAATATCATATTTCAGTGGCTGCCGGGACATTGTGGCATCGTTGGTAATCACCTCGCCGATGACGCTGCCCGACGTGCCCAGGCTGGCTCACCGACACTCGTTATACCTTTATCCAGAGTCGACGCTGCAAGAGAGCTTCGCAGTCTCGCTCGTACAATCACGTTAGGTTGCTGGCATACACCTCAGAACTCTAAGTGTCGTTTACACAGCCTCGACCCATCACTGAAACTTACATTACCAGCGAACCTTCCACGACGTGACGCAACACTGCTGTGTCGGCTGTGGGTAGGAGTAGCATTCACCAACTCCTACAGCTATCGTATTGGAATGGCGGATTCACCAATGTGCGCGAAGTGCAAGTGTGAAGAGACTATCAGTCACCTTCTGTGCCACTGTTCTCGCTTCGATAATCAACGCGAGACTCTCCAGTGTGCCTTAAATAGACTGGATGACAGGCCATTTACGGAAGCGAAGATCTTGGGGGCCTGGCCTCATAGTTCATTGGCCCAGAAAGCAGTTCGAGCGCTTTTTCGCTACCTGAGGGAAACAGACTTGAGTGCCAGACTGTAGACATCCTATACCTAAGTTCTCTCTCTCCCTCTTTCACTCCCCATTCCCCTCCCCACGTGTAGGGTAGCAAACTGGACTCAGTCTAGTTAACCTCCCTGCCTTTCTGTCTTCCTTTCTCTCTCTCTCTCTCTCTCTCTATGTATAGGAATCACCTTCCCTTTTTTCCACTCATCTGGTAGTCATGCGGACGCGAGTGATTTGCGGTATATAATGGTAAGGTATTGGCTACAGCATTCTGCATACGTTTTAGAAAACATATTCGGGATATTATCTGGCCCATTAGCTTTCTTGATGTCAAGATAAGGCAATAGACTAAGAACTCCGGCACTAATAATGTTTATTGAATCGATGGTTTAAAACGGACAGGGCAGGGAGTGAAGTAAGCCATTATCTGAAATGAAAACTGAAAAGGAGAAGTCGAATATGCTCGCTCGAGTCGTTTTATCTTCTAGAGACCGTTCAGATTACACTCCTGAACACGGGCGAAAATATTTCCTCTGAAGTCAGCGAGAGTGCTGATCAGTTTGTCGTTCAGAGATTTATTCGGCCGTCTTCTTTTAATAGTATGTCAAAGCCGTTTTACTCTACGCTTCGCTTGAAGGACCTGAAGCGGTACCTCTGGGTTTTTCTTTTGTGGTTTGCAACGTTTCATGGGGATGAAGTTTGTTCTGGCGTGTAACACAATTGACTTAAATTTATATCAGAAAGGGTTGACATCACAACACCTTCCTGAAGCTGCTTGGAGAAAAACATCACACTCGTGTGCCAGGTGAGTGAGAATACGGTCATGAGCTGCTCTACGAAAATCAAGCAAAGCACGCTCCAGGTTCAGCTTCTTTGTGCTGCCTTCTAGCGAGAGTTTACATTTAGGTATGTCGTGGTCCGATATACAACCGACTATTGCCATCTCAAATGCGTAAGGTGGAAAATGGTCACTTATTAGTATGAGTATAATTATGCTGTTCGTAGAGCCTTGTGAGTGAGTTGGCTGGTCGACTACCTGGTAAAGCTTGAAATTCAGCATTAGATCCGTAAGTGTAGCGGATGTGGCTGAAGTGTAGTGCATGGCACTCTAGTTCGCGTCTGATAAATGCGAAAGATAAACTAAATGAGGGATCGGAGGACGTCAGTTGACGGTTTGGAGAAGTCGAACAGTAATCGCGACATTCTATAGAGATTTATAGAGTACCAGTGGCACCCACAACGATAATAGAAGAGAGAATAGTCTAGAGGAATTTGAAATCCCACAGATAACGCCGGAAGAAGTAAAGAAAGCCTTGTGAACTATGCAAATGTGGAAGGCAGCTGGGGAGGATCAGGTAACAGCAGATTTGTTCAAGGATGTTGGGCAGATTGTTCTAGAGAAACTGGCAACCCTGTATACGCAATGCCTCATGACTTCGAGCGTACCGGAGTCTTGGAAAAACGCTTACATAATCCTAAGGGAATACATCTCCTTAGGACAGGTAGTGACTGCGGATCCGGATCATGAGACTGAAATAATCAGAAGAATAAGAATGCACTGGGGTGCGTTTGGCAGGCATTCTCAGATCATGAACAGCAGGTTGCCATTATCCCTCAAGAGAAAAGTTTATAACAGCTGTGTCTTACCAGTACATGTACGGGGCAGAAACCTGGAGGCTTACGAAAAGGGTTCTACTTTAATTGAGGACGACGCAACGACCTATGGAAAGAAGAATGATAGGTATAACGTTAACGGATAAGAAAAGAGCAGATTGGGTGAGAGAACAAACGCAAGTAAATGATATTTTAGTTGAAATCAAGAAAAAGAAATGGGGCATGGGCAGGACACGTAATAAGGAGGGAAGATAACCGATGGTCATGAAGAGTTACGGAATTGATTCCAAGGGAAGGGAAACGTAGCAGAGGGCGGCAGAAAGTTAGGTGGGCGGATGAGATTAAGAAGTTTGCAGGGACAACATGGCCACAATTAGTACATGACTGGAGTAGTTGGAGAAGTATGGGAGAGGCCTTTGCCCTGCAGTGGGCGTAACCAGGCTGATTATGGCGATGAATCGCTACATTATAAGTATTCCAATGCTTTAGCATATGGGCACAAAAGCAGACAGGAATAGTTTCACGTTATACCAGACCTGGCGACAGAGATGCCTGCCAGTCGAACTTGCTTATAACTCACAATTTTGGTGTCGTTGCAGTTTTGAACCAGTCATTAGGAATATGTATTATTCGTCTCGACAGCTTCGATATCACAAGGATAATGTGACGATATCACAAGGATGAGGTCACGGTGCGCGATAACCATTGTGGAAAGCAGAGTAGTGCATGTGGCGTTTATGATGGAATATCGGATTGTTAACATGAAGTGTCTGTTTTTCCTAAAACGTGTATGCTTGATTTCTGGCGATGCGGCGGCGGTCTGATTCTCAAGAAAAATAGCTGTGAGCACAAAAACGAAGCGCCCATCACCGGGTGCTTCGTTTAACGATGCCACACTGCCGGGAACTGGGCTCGAGCAGGCAGATGGGGTCGTTCGAAAAAGGCAAAGCGGTTTACAGAACAAAATATATTGACACGTGTACATGCCTAGCTTCATCAGGCGACCACGGTTCATGGCCTAACAAATATCGCACAGCGCAGGAAGCGCCTGCATGTATCGGAAGTTTCTAGAATGTTATCCATGGTTACATCCGCTGTCTGTGACCGAACGTTGTGTAATCTGATTGCATGTGGGCGCAACGCGAATCAGGTAGAACTTTGTCGAAGGCACGCCGGTCCCAGCGATTACCCATTGATCAGATTTTGACGATCGCCGACTGTGTTCGCCTTTGCCGCGGTTCTTTAAAAGGAAGCTGAAGATTCTGTCGAATTCAATAAGACGCTCATATACGGATGCGGGAACCTTATAAACCATGTAGGTAAAATTTGGGTTTTTTTTTTAAATTAGGAGCGACGTAATTTCGGTTGAAATTGCGCTGTAGCTCCGCCCCCCGTCGAATGCCGCGCGCTGCTGCTGACGCTGACGATGCGAGCGGAGACCGGAAACCGCGGTGTTGCGACGTCAACTCTAGTGTTTCGTTCCTTCGCAGCGTCCGCGACCGTGCCTGACCGTGCTTGTTTCTGCGTGTGTGCCATTGTAAACTGCTTCGATCGACCCTGTATTCCTTTGTTGGTGCGTCTGCGTGTATGTAGGGTGGTAGTCAACGTGCGTGGTAGTCAACGTGAGTGGCAATCAACGTGAGTGGTAGTCAACGTGGTAGTCAACAGATGAAGGTCACTACACGTACTGCATGAACCGGGAAGCTTTTCACGCTTTTAAACCGTCTTTGTAGATTGCCGACAGCTTTGGACAGTGCACAAATGCCGACGATCGCATCCCCGCTTACGTTCCACGAGGAGGCATGCAGGAACACAACACTACAGTTGTTTGACCGGAAACGAGCTCACTAGATAGGCGAAGGATCGGCGAGATCACTAGATCGCTTTGCAAAAAACATACTCACCGAAAAGCATTTCCAACACGAGGAGATCCCAAGACTTTGCTTTCGTTCGCGTCGAAAGCACTGCTCGCACCAGCATCGTTTGCTTCTTCGAGAGGCCGGCTCTTCGCAATCAGCTCGTACATGTAGGGAGTAACGCCGAACTCCTCAGAAAAACGCAGTCTCTCTAAATTTTCCATTACCGTCTCAGAAAAACAGCACCAAACTACCTGGCACCGCGCTTCATGTGTAGCGGCAGTGGTCGGTTACTAGTGTTGACGTCACAAGACGCCCGACCAATCACAGGCGGAAACGAGACGCGCGAGCTGGGTGTGTCCGCTGCTGCACTTTTCGTCGAAATAAAATATATTTGCGCTTTCTTTCGCTCAATTTCGATACGATATTCGAATTCGGAGGGTTGAAAACCATTATGTACAGATGTTCACTAATTTTTTCTGGAAAACCTTTCAGCTTCCCTTTAAGTGTAGCCTGTTTTTCTGGGTATAGGTTCACCCAATAAAAGTTAGTTTCATCTTTCACAGTATTGCTGCTGTGTTCTTCATACGTCACTCCACGTGACATCTAGTGAAGGTGCTTTTCGTTCATGTACCGGACGCCACTGAAAAGTCGTGATCCAAGCCCGGACCGCAAAGACAGCACCAACGTAGCCGCGGGCCATCGAGCAAGCCAACGTCTTCAACAGCTGCCCCCGGAACAGGGACTTCTACCTGAGAAGACCAAGAAGATTGTGGCCAAGGCAACCACAATGGCAGCCCCAGTGTCACCCATCGTATTTCAACAGCCCAGAGAGCCTCCTACCTTCCGTGGAGCTACGTCGGAGAATCCGGAAACCTGGCTCGAAACCTTCGAAAGGACCGCGTTCTTCAACAACTGGACCTCTGAGGATAAGCTACGACATGTGTACTTCTCCTTGGAAGATGCCGCGAGGACTTAGTTCGAGAACCGGGAGTCCACCCTTATGACATGAGACCTGTTCCGCAGTAACTTCCTGAGGACGGTCATGAACGTTGTTCCTAAAGAAAGGGCCGAAGTTCTGCTGGAAACCCGAGGCCAACTACCCAATGAGACCATCGACATCTTCACGGAAGAGATGACCCGTCTTTTCGGGCACGCTGACCCGGAAATGTCCGAAGAGAAAAAAGTGCGTTTCTTGATGCGAAGCGTAAAGCAAGAACTTTTCGCCGCACTGATCCGAAATCCACCGAAGACCGTAGCCGAGTTTTTGACAGAGGCAACGACGATTGAGAAAACTTCACAAATGCACACTAGGCAATGCAACCGCCAAGTGCTCACGCCTCAGCGCGCCATCCAAGCACTGGGCGCTGGTGATCTCCAAGAGACTATCAGTGCCCTTGTGCGCGAAGAACTGCGCAAGGTCTTGCCTTCGTCGCAGCTTCAACTGGCCTCGATCGCTGACATCATGAAAGATGAGGTTCAGCGATCGCTTAGAGTTCCTGATGTGCAACCTCAATTACCGCAGCCCCAGCCACAAGCGATGACCTACGCCGCCGTCGCACTCCGTCAAGGTCCCCGTCCGCGACCGCGCCAGGGCCTTGTAACGCCCCACTTCCGTCGTCCACCGCCGCCGCGCCCAGCATGCCCACCCGTCGCCCATCGCACCTACACGTGGAAGACGGACATCTGGTGCGCCCCCGACCACCGCCCGCTCTGCTACCACAGCGGCGAAGCCGGCCATGTGTACCGCCGATGCCCATACCGCGACCTTGGATTGCGAGGCTTCGACGTCAACGCAGCGCGCCCGAGGGAAGGTGAGCGCCCACTCAGTGGAGCCCTCAGCGACCGTCCCGTTCGCCGTCAGCAGGACGCTACCTGTCGCCGCAGCGCCGTCTGGAAAACTAAAATATCCGGAAAACTAAAAGCAGCAACCGATGGAGGTTCGGTTGCTGTTCGTCGAAGTGACGAAGATCCTCCGCCGCCTACGATGACTACGAAGAGACTACCTCGACGAAATGAGGGCACGCCGCCGTCCCGATGAAGTCTGGAAGCAAAGAATACACAGACGAAAGACCACCCGACGACTCCACGTACAAGCAGAGGTCAACGCGACGCAGCCGTCATCCGACGCCAAGGCCTATTTGTAACGCAAGACAAAGAACCAAGGACCTCGACGTGCTTCTCGATGGCCACGCAGTCACTACCTTAGTAGACACAGGAGCCGGTTACTCAGTCATGAGTGGACCCATTGCCACCCAGTTGAAGAAAGTTAAGACTGCATGGGAAGGCCCGTCAATTGGGACTGTTGGAGGACACCTGATAACGCCGACAGGAATCTGCACGGCAAGAATTACCATTCACGACCTGACTTACCCTGCCACATTCGTTATCTTCCAACAATGTTCACGAGACGTCATTCTCGGCATGGAGTTACTGAACCAACACGGCGCAATCATCGACCTGAAGTCGAATTTAATAACGCTGCCGGAAGATCAAGCTATACCACCGGAGAGCCCTCGAGGTCACCACTCCTTGAGTGTGCTCGAAGATCAAGTGAGCATCCCGCCTCGGTCCAGCATTCTTATTTAGGTCGGCACCGAAACACCCGCTGACGTAGAAGGCGTCATCGAAGGCGACGAACGTCTACTGCTCGACCGTGAAATTTGCGTTGCAAGAGGGATCGCTCGACTGCGCGGAGGAAACACGAATGTCTTGCTGATGAACTTCAGGGAGGAGTTCAAGCACATCAACAAGGGAACGACGACCGCATACATCGAGGAAATTCTGGAGACCAGGAATGCGTTTGTAATTTCGTATTCTGCCGCATCTACCCCGACGACCGTAGTTCCCGAGCCAGATTTCGACATAAGTCGAAGTCTCCCCGTGGTTATGCAGCAACAGCTCAGAAGGCGGCCTTGGCAATACAAAGACTGCTTTTCGACGTCATCAAGAATTCGACAATCACCAGCCGCAAAGCATCGCATAACAACCGATGAGTGCGCTCGACCACTCCGCCAGAGCCCTTACGGAGTTTCGACGCGAGAACTCGAAGCTATAACACACCAAGTCGACGAAATGCTGCACGACGACATCTTCCAGCAGTCGAAAAGCCCGTGGGCGTCTCCTGTTGTCTTAGTGAAGAAAAAGGACGGAACCCTACGTTTCTGCGTCGATTATCGTCGACTAAACAAGATCACGAAGAAGGACGCATACCCCTCCCACGGATAGACGACGCATTGGATCGTCTCTACAACGCTAAATACTTCCCGTCGATGGACCTCAAGTCTGGCTACTGGCAAATAGAAGTCGATGACAGGGATCGCGAAAAGACCGCCTTCATCACGCCAGACGGCCTCTATGAGTTCACGGTTATGCCATTTGGACTTTGCTCGGCACCTGTAACGTTCCAGCGCGTGATGGACACGGTTTTAGCAGGAATGAAGTGGCAGAACTGTCTTGTTTACTTAGATGACGTCGTCGTCTTCGCCAGAAATTTTGGCGATCACCTTAGGCGGCTTGCGGCAGTACTAGAGGCGATCAAGTCATCAGGGCTTACTCTGAAGCCGGAAAAGTGCGGCTTTGCTTACGAGGAGCTTCTGTTTCTAGGCCACGTCAGCAGCAAATCTGGAGTCCGCCCCGATCCGCAGAAGACAGCTGCCATCGCAAAGTTCCCCCAGCCCATCGACAAGAAGGCAGTGCGTACATTCCTTGGCATGTGTGCCTACTACAGGCGCTTTGTCAAGGACTTTTCACGCATCGCGGAGCTGCTAACACATATGACCGAATGTGATGTGGAGTTCAAATGGGAAACGCATTTCAAGAACTCAAACGACGCATGCAGTCGCCGCCGGTACTTCCCCATTTCGACGAAGACGCCGACACCAATATCCACACTGACGCCAGTAGCCTGGGCCTCGGTGCCGTCCTAGTCCAGAGGAAAGACGGACTTGAACGGGTGATATCTTATAACAGCCGGTCGCAGTCAAAAGCGGAAAGCAATTATTCTACGACTGAAAAGGAATGCTTCACCATCATTTGGGCTACAGCAAAATTCCACCCTTACCTATATGGCAGCCCATTCAATGTGGTCAGCGACCATCACGCGTTGTGTTGGCTAGCTAACTTAAAGGACCCTTCAGGACGACTGGCGCGGTGGAACCTCAGGCTGCAAGAATATTTCGTCACGGTAATCTACCAAGTCCGGACGAAAACACTCTGACGCCGACTGCCTATCACGCGCCCCCATCGAGAGCCCGCCGCAAGACGACGAGGACGACGACGCCATCCTGGGAATAATAAGCGCGAAAGATTTTACTAAACAGTAACGAGCAGACCCGGAGCTAAAAGGCCTCGTCGAGTATTTGGAAGGGAACACTGACGTTGTCGCTAGGGCATTTAAGAGTGGATTGTCTTCGTTCACGCTACTAAACAACCTCCTTGTGAAGGACTTCTCACCATTCCGCGCCAACTACCTTCTTGTTGTTACGTTAGCGCTGCGTCCATAAGTACTGCACGCCCTAAATGACGACCCAGCCGCTGGGCACCTCGGATTCTCCCGGACGCTGTCGAGGATACAGGAAACGTATTACTGGCCGCGCCTGACCGCCGACATCTCCCGTTGAGTCAAGACATGCCGAGACTGTCAGCGACGCAGGACATCGCCGGCAAGGCCAGCAGGATTACTGCAGCCAGTCGAACCTCCTTACCGACGATTTCAGCAGATCGGGATGGATTTGTTGCGACCGCTTCCGACGTCAGCATCCGGAAATAAGTGGATGATCGTGGCGACGGACAATCTCACCAGCTTCGCCAAAACTAAAGCTCTACCGAAAGGAAGCGCAGCTGAAGTGGCGAAATTTTTCGTCGAGAACATCCTGCTGCGACATGGTGCGCCAGAAGTCCTCATCACCGACAGAGGAACGGCCTTTACAGCAGAGCTCACGCAAGCCATTCTGAAATACAGCGAGACAAGCCACAGGAGGACAACTGCCTACCACCCGCAGACGAATGGTCTCGCGGAGCGCCTGAACAGAACCCCCGCCGACATGTTGGCATTGTACGTCGACGTCGAACACAAGAACTGGGATGCCGTTCTACCGTACGTAACGTTCGCTTCAAAGGCGGCGGTCCAAGAAACAACACAGATCACGCCGTTTAGGCTGGTTTACGGAAGAAACCCGACAATGGGGGGGGGGGGGGGGGGGGGGACGCTCGACGCCATGCTGCCGCACGTCACTGACGAAGAGAATCTTGACGTCGCTGCCTATCTCGAGCGCGCCGAACAAGCCCGACAGCTGGCCTGCCTACAGATCAAGAACCAGCAGCGTACCGACAGCGGACACTACAACCTCCGACGACGCTTCGCCGAGTACCAGCCCGGCGACCGTGTTTCGGTTTGGACCGCGATACGCCGACTAGGACTCAGTGAGAAACTATTGAGACACTATTGCGGACCCTACAAGGTCATCGGTCGCATTGGCGCATTGGACTATGAGGTCGTGCCAGACAGCATTTCGCAGTCAGAGCGGCGCCGCGCACAATCTGAAGTGGTCCACGTAGTGCGTCTTAAACCCTTTTACGCGCGTTGACGAACTTCCTTATATTGTTGTTTCTTTGCTAAGGGTGTCTTTTTATTACTATCCTTTGTTTGAAGCATCGGGTCGATGCTTTTTAGGAGGGGGGCATTGACACGTGTACTTGGCTATATTTACCAGGGGCGCTATAACGTAAAACTATTCCAAACTTTTCTATTCCAATTCTGCTATCAGCCCTCCGCGATTGGTCAAAAACTTTTTTCGACCACCCCCCACTTCACCTGTCTGTCACGCGACGTCACGAAAACCGCAATACCTCCCCATCTGATGTGATGTGTACACACGTATTATGCATGATTTGACAGAAAAAAGAAAAACAGTTATTTCTGATTCGAACCCTCTTCGCCATTAGCCCTCGGCTATTGGTAAAAAGTTTTCGGGCTGCACCCACTTCACCTGCCTGTCACGCCTCGTCACAAAACCGCACGAACTCACGGCGTCAAAGTGACGTGTACGCGATAAAGATGCATTAATATGCCGACCAAAACTGAATTTTTTTCGGAATAGCCGCAGGCTGCCCCGTTCCGAAAGGAATAAAAGATAGCTGCCGCCGATCGCTGAGACGCTGGCTACTCGCACCTGCCGGAGAGCATGGGTGTATTTGCGTATAATAAAACTTCTTGCGTGACCGTGTAACGTTTTCAAGCACTTTCGGCACATTTACTACCTCATTCTGCCAACTCTTCTTTGCTGAGGGTCTGTTTTAGCGTCATTCTTGAGCTTCCGTTGCATGCCGCCGCGATTTTCGACCAGCCACCACAAGCTAAGTAAGGGAAACCCGACCAATCGCAGACGCCGGCACCACCCTCTTCATCCGGTTATCAATTTTCAGTGCACTGGCTCTGCCCCAGTGACTCCCTCTCCACTTGAGCATTCTCCTCGCCTCTTGTCAGCCAATTAGACACGACAAGCCGCTCAGTGTAGGCAATGTTATTCGTTTTTCAAGCAAACAAAAGTGACCTCCTATAAACGAGGAGAGAGTTTGATTGGTCTGTTCAGACAACCCTGTGGTTGACCGCCCGGTGCTTGCGTCAGTGGTTACGCAAAATTGACGTCAGGAAATTGGAATAGAAACATATTGGAATAGTTTTACGTTATTGGGCCCCAGGCGACCACGGATTGCCGCCTAACAAATTTCGCACCGCGCGAGATGCGCCTGCATGTATCGGAAGTTTCTGGAATGTTATCGATGGTTCCATTCGCTGTTTGTGACCGAACGTTGTGTAATCTGATTGCATGTGTGCTCTACGCGAATAATGTAGAACTTTGTGGAAGGCACGCCGCTCCCAGCGATTACTCTGAAACATTCGACGACTGATGTATAAAAGCCGACGCGCTTGACCCGCTGATAAGATTTTGACGATCGCCAACTGTATTCACCGTTGTCGCCGTTTTTTAAGTGTAGCCTGTTCTTGTAGGCACAGGTTCGCCCAATAAAAGTGAGTTTCGTCTTTCACTGTATTGCTACTGTGTTCTTCATACGTCACTCCACGTGACAATATTATCTAAGCTGTAACTAATCTGGAAGAAGAAAGGCGCAAATGCAACCGTAACTTCTTGAACAGGTAATGCCGACCACCCACGAACGGCCTTTGAGGCCACCAATGGAAAAAAAAAATTGCTCGGATGTTTTCGCCGGCTCATTGACAGAGATTGCTGTGGCCTGCATTTATTCCTGTAAATACGCCTGTAATCACAATTGTTGGCAGCATGATCTTGACAATTTAACGAAGATGCGGTTGTACGTCGGGGGCGTCGAGGTGACCTGTTATGAGATCCAAGTGACAAAAAGCAGAGCATCCTTGTGGGCCAAGAAGAAAGAAAAATTACCCAAATTTTGCGCCATTAAGTTTCAAAGTTCAATTAAAGTAAATTCTATTGCTTTACGTGCGAAAACCCAGAGTTCATTATGAGACCACCACAATGGGAGACCCCGGGTTAAGTTGGAACTCCTGCTGCTTTGAACGAGCACTCAAAGCATGATACAGGGGAGTTTCTGCTTTCCGCCTTCATCGAAATGCGGTCGCTGCGGCCGGCGTTTGATCCCGCGACCTCGTGCTTATGAGCGTCACACTGCAGCCACTAAAAAACCAGGCTGGGTATGTTCCAAAGTTTAAATATGACAACAGCTTGGCGGTACCTTTTCGGCCTTGTTCTTGGCTATATTAGTCAAATGGAAGGCTGTTGCACGCAGCAGCGTTTTCACTATCAGACACATGGCTCGTGCCCCTTATCATAGTGCAACTTCCTAAGCGCTGTTTGAAGTTTATGAATGCCATCGACTTCCATTTGATTGGAAAATTGTGAACGGTGTTTTAGAGGCTGAATTGGGACTCACCTGCAAAGCTTACATTAATGACCTTCTGATTTACTCAAGGTCAGAACAACACTGAACACTCTGCGTAAGCTTTGCATGTCGCTACTAACGCTGATCTTAAGAATAATAAGAAAAGCGAGTTCTTTAGGTCAAAGCTAGTTTTCGTTAGAAGCGTGTTCAATAAAGGTATCAAGAGCACTAAACAGGAGTTGTTCCATACAATCACGAAGCTTACAAAGCCGCTGACATTCCCTCGCTCTGATGAGAGGTTCTTATGAAGGTATCACCACACAAAGGTAGCCTTGGTGTGAACAAAAGGCTAACCCGTTTGCACACGAACGCGATCTAGTGCCACAACAATCTCACAAAAAGGAATGAGTATAACCTAAAACACACGCAAATTCAGTTTAAGCCATAGCCATAACAAGCATATAAAGATAGAAGGGACGGGACAATTATCTCTTATCTAGCCAAATGCACCCGTTAACGTCACTAAAAATCAGACTGGCAGAGTTATTTCTAAAGAGCAAATTGACCGGGGCCTTTCCGACGGCTCCGTTGCGACGCCGTCATCAGGGCCAAGCTTAATTTTTGCCGTCAGCGCGGTCAACAAATGGGTACTTCCTACGTTCTCGGGAAGAAGATAGTAGGGCCGGTTGCGAATCCAACCCTCAAGAACGGCTGAAATGGTCCAGGTCGTGGAGCTAGCTCGCGTGAACTCGCATGAATGGACAGTCGTATATACACACCCGGCACAGCTTGCCCTGCCGCCAACCTTCTGAGGTCCACAGCCACCCGCTCTACTTAACGCATGTATTGCGCTTTGTTCCTCTTGTATTGCCCTGATACTGATTTTCGAACTGCCGTATTTCGTGTAGGTCATTGCTTGTTTCTTCGTGTCCTTTTTTTGAGTTGCAGCTGTCGAGCACAGCCTCGAACGCAGGTATGACGTCGCACTTCGAACTTTCTCAGCACCTTGCTAAGACTCGCAGGTCACTAAAGGAGCTTTCTTAAATATTTCGCCAAGATAACCATGTGATCAACAGAGCTCACCAAGAAATATACGTTTTGTATAGTTCAAACGATGAGGTGAGATTCAACAAGAACTGGCACATCGTATTCGACTTGCCCTGTTCCTACTCTACCAGGCTATACCTTTTCTTTCGAGCGGCGGCATCTGAAGTGCCCCACGAGAATTGTACGCCTTTCTTCAAAAGATTAGTGAGGGGTCTAGCAATTGTCGCAAAGTCTGGAACAAAACGACAAATGTACGAGCATAGTCCTACAAAACTTCGGACGTCTGCGGCTGTCTTCGGAACCGGAAAATGTCGGACAGCGCGAGTTTTGTCGGGATCAGGCTGTACTCCGGAAGCGTCAACGAGATGGCCCAGAAGAGTAAGTTGACGGTGGCCAAAACGACATTTGGATGAGTTAATTTGCATCTTCGCCTCGCGAAATACATCACGTATAGTTGTTAGACGCTCAAGGTGAGTGTCGAACGTTGGCGAGAAGACGATGACGTCGTTGAGGTAGCCGAGGCATGTGGACCATTTGAAACCTTGGAGCAAGGAGTCCATCATACGCTCAAAGGTGGCAGGGGCGTTGCATAATCCAAACGGCATTACTTTAAATTGATATAGGCAATCAGGTGTGATGAACGCGATTTTTTCTCTATCCATATCGTCAACAGCAATCTGCCAGTATCCAGAACGCAGATCAATAGAAGAGAAATAGCTGGAACCGTAGAGGCAGTCCAGCGCATCGTCTGTACGTGGGAGCGGGTAGACATCCTTCTTAGTAATGTTGTTCAGATGACGGTAGTCTACACAGAAGCGCCATGTGCCGTCCTTCTTCTTAACCAACACCACAGGTGACGCCCAGGGACCTAAAGAAGCCTCAATGATGTTTCTCTCTAGCATTTTCTTCACTTCACTTTGAATTACTCAGCGTTCCGACGCAGAAACTCGATACGGTCGTCGGTGAATAGGCGTAGCATCGCCAGTAAGAATCCGATGCTTGACCGCGAGCGTCCGGCCTAAAGGGCGATCATCGAAGTCGAAAATATCTCGGTAGGACGATAATACTTGGCAAAGGTCTTCAGCCTGCGCAGAGGACAGGTCCGTCGCAACCATTTTCTTTATGTTGGGATCGGCACCCGAGGCTGGCCCGACGGGCCTGCGAAGCTCGCAAGAACCATCGGTTGCTAACGCTGCCACATGATGGTCGCCGAGACAATCAACGTTGGCAAGGCAAATACCTTGCGGTAGAATTTGCTTTGCCAATCCAAAGTTAAAGATAGGTACGCGAGTGCGGTTCGCACTAATATTAAGTATTGTGTGAGGCACGGTAATGGTCATAATGTAGTGGAATGTCGGGGAGAGGAGTGACGAGGTACTCGCCATCAGGAACTGGTGGGGAAGACGACAGTTCAATAAAGGCTGTTGATTTTGGCGGCAGGCGATAAAAGCCGGTGGGGCGTAAGCGGCACTGGGGTGCGTCAGAAGGTTCTGCGAGAATCGGCAACTCAAGGCGAAGGGTACTCGCAGAGCAGTCAATAAGGGCAGAATGCGCGGAGAGAAAGTCGAGGCCGAGAATTAGGTCGTGGGGGCAAAGAGCAATCACGGCGAAGAGGACAGGGGTGTGGCAGGCGGCAATGCTGACTCGTGCCGCACACATGCGGATGATAGGCACAGTGCCGCCATCCGCAACGCGGACGACGCCTGCCGACGCTGGGGTGAGGAGCTTTTTGAGTCGTCGTCGGAAGGCAGCACTCATAATAGAAAGATGTGCGCCTGTATCGATGAGTGCAGTGGTAGGATAGCCGTCAACGTCAACGTCAACGTCAAGAAGGTTTTGGTTCGTTGGTAACGTGAACAAAGGATTTGAGGGCAGGGTCGACAACGCAGCTTCACCTCCAGAAGCTGTAGTGCCTAGTTTTCCGGCTGGGTCCGGGAGGCGATAGGCGGTGAAGAGAAGCGGCGGGGTTGGGGCGAACCAGACTGATGGCGTCGAGGTGAGGGCGAGCGGCTGTAGCGAAGGTTCGGAGCAGGGGCATCAGCAACAGTGGGTTCATGGCGGGTGGCATAGGGAACAGAAGGTCCAAAGTGCGGGAATAAGTGGCGGCGTATGTCCGAGGAGGTGGTGGCCATCGGTTGAGGCAGTGACGAGCGACGTGGCCGATGCGACAGCAGTGGAAGCAGATCGGCCTGTCATCAGGGGTACGCCATTCGGACGGGTTGCGGCGAGATATGGCAGAAAAGGACTGCCGGGGACGAGGAGGGCCGGTAGAGAACTGGGGAACGTTGGGTTGAGACGTTGTACACAGGAAGTTCAGACCCATTTTCTCAAATTCCTGTCTGACTACGGCCTGAATCCTCGCAATCGTGGTTGCTGGCGGATCGGGAAGCGTCGCGGCGAAAGCTGGCGAAGAGGTGGCCTCGAGCTCGCGGCGAACAATACGGGTGACAGCGTCACAGGTGGTAGCCTGACGTGACCGACCCTCAAATGTCGACGTAGCAGCAGTGCTGGGTAGCCGCGTGATGTGGTGTGTGATACGGCGGCTCTTAGACTGTTCAAGGCGACGGCATTCTTTAATGATGGCGTCGATTGTCGAGACGTTGCCGAAAACAAGCAAATTTAAAGCGTCGTTGGCGATGCCTTTTAGAACATGTGACACTTTATCAGCTTCAGACATAGCGTCGTCAGCTTTTCGGCATTCCAATAATCCAATTTCCAATTTCCAATAATCGTCCTTTGTGAACCAAACGTTGAGAGCGCCATCCGCCTATCAGGATATGAAGCTTTCATGTCTGCCACCTGTACCGACCGCAGCAAAGTCATCGTTTATATCAGATGTGATTTCACATATGTTTTACACCCAGTGGCACCTGATGACGACAATCAGTATGTGTGTTTGACTATAAAATGCAAGAACGTCGCACTCACGCTCAATAGTGCCTACATTTCACCTTCGAGTCGATTTGACAGCGCAAGGCTAAGTACAATTTTAACAGCGACACCTGGACCATGGGTTATTACCGGCGACTTCAATGCGCATCATCCGCTATGGGGAAGCTTAAAGATGGACTGTCGAGGAAGACGTGTACTATCCTTCGCGTCGGATCATGAGCTCTGCTGCCTAAATGATGGCAGTCCCACCTTTCTGCGGGGATTGACATACAGCAGCTGCGTGGACTTGACTTTTGTTTCAAGATGCCTCAGTGCCAGTGTGAAATGGTTCACGGACAACGAAACGCATGGTAGTGACCACGTCCCAACATATGGTAAAATCGACGGCATACGCAAGTCACACTCTACTACAGTTCTTCATCACATCGACTGGCCTAAATACACGTTGCTCATGGAGAAGAATAGCCAAGAGATCCAGGATTGTCTGCCTGGCAACATCGAGAAGCTAATTAACGCCGCTGCTCAAGAAGCCACAAGATCTTTTAGGCCTATTCCTAAATTTTCTGAATTCGAAGCAGAATTGGAGCGGCTTCGAGCAATCCGCCGTCGCGCGGAAAGAAGGTACAGGCGCACCAAGTCCATCTACGACCTAAGGGAGGCGAGACGCATACAGAAGAAGATCCAGCGTCGGATCAACTCCCTGCAGTCTCTAAGATGGAAAACCTTCTGTGATACCCTTGATCCGCATAAACCCCTCTCACATATTTGAAGAACAGTGCGTGGTCTTCGAACATCACCGCAACAACGCCACCCCTTCAAATGCCTGGCTCTCTATCAAGGTCGCAGAGAGATCGACGTAGCGGAGGACTTCTGTTTCAAGGTTGCTGGTCTACCGCCATCGTTCGCTACACGTGATCCCCGTGATGTTCCAATCTCGCGAGATTCTCGTATGGACAATTTGTTTTTCATCGAGGAGTTGCAGGCGGCGTTGGCAGCGTGCAGACGTTCCTCATCGCCTGGGCCTGACGGGGTGACATACACAGCTCTTGGAAACCTCGGTCACACAGCCCGGCATGCACTTCTAGACGTGTACAATAATTCATGGCGTGAAGGAGAAGTTCCAGCTGCATGGAAGTCTAGCCGCCTTGTGCCTTTGCTCAAGCCAGGTAAATCACCCCTAGACGTGGCGTCTTATCGTCCCATTGCTCTGGCCAGTTGTCTGGGAAAGGTGATGGAGAGGATGGTGCTGACGCGTCTAGAGTGGTATCTAGAACATTACAAGTTATATCCTGACGCTATGGCAGGCTTTCGACGCGGACGCTCTTCTATAGACAACGTCATAGATCTTGTCTCGTCTGTTCAGCACGAAAAAAGCCTCAGGAGACTGTCAGCGGCGATGTTCCTGGATGTTAAAGGCGCATATGACAACGTAACCCATCAAGCCATCCTGGACGCCTTGGGTGATGTCGGCCTCGGCGGCCTTGTATTTCGGTGGATATCCAGCTTCTTGAAGGACAGGTCATTCTTTGTGCAAACAGAGGACGGTGCGTCATCACAACGCAACACCTACCGAGGCGTACCACAAGGCGGAGTCTTGAGCCCCACTCTATTTAACCTGGTGCTCATCGACCTGGTTCATACCCTTCCGGAATCCGTCCATGTGTCGATCTATGCAGACGATATATGCATTTGGTCATCAGGAGCGACGCGTCCTCAGGTGCGCGCCAGACTTCAAAAAGCGGCCACACTAACATCAGGTTATCTTCGAGCACGAGGTCTGGAGCTGTCCTGCGAGAAGTGCTCTATAGTCGCTTTCACGCGTAAAGCAATGAAACCGTACGTTATCAGAATTAATGGACAGCCAATTGCCTACGAGAAGACGCACCGCTTTCTAGGAGTGATAATCGATCGAGACCTTTCCTGGAGTACTCATATCTCCTACCTATAAAGGAAATTAGTCATGATAACCCACGTGCTCAGATTTCTTGCGGGAAAGTCATGGGGTGCGTCTGTGAGTGCGATGCTCCAACTCTATAACGCACTGTTCCTTGGTCTCCTGCGCTATAGCTTACCTGTACTGGGTGGGACCGGCAAGACCAACATCCGTGCCCTCCAATCTGTACAAGCTCAAGCTCTGCGAATTTGCCTTGGTCTTCCCAGATGTGCGTCCACGGCAGCAACAGTAGCCATCGCGCATGACCACCCCATCAACACGTATCTTCAAGTCGACACCTTAAGGATGCATATCAGGCACTTCGCCCGACTTCCATCGCATCATCTCGCCTCCCTTCCTGCCGCTCGACCTCGTTCAGCGTTTAGCAAGATTATTGCCGCCAACCATGGAACTTTACCGTCGAACTTCACGCCTGCAGCACGACCATCTCAACCGCTGTGGTGCCTCCATCCACTCCAGGCTCTTCTTGTTATTCCCGGTATCAAAAGGAAAACGGAGATGTCAACTTTCGCCCTCAAACAAACCGTGCTTTCAGTGCTACATGAACAGCACAGAGGACGCATCCACGTTTACACAGACGGTTCTGTATCCTCTAATAGTTCAGCTGGAGCAGTGGTGATTCCCGCAGAGTGCGTCACACTCAAGTTCAAGACATCTCACATTACATCATCGACGGCTGCAGAACTCGCAGCTATCCGTGCTGCTCTGGAGTTTATTGTTCACAAATCATCACATTCATGGTCCATCTTATGTGACTCAAAGGCAGCTCTTCAGTGTCTGATGTCCCCTTTCAACCATGGACCAAATGAGCAACTAGTCGCAGACATCCGACTGCTCCACCATCACGCAATCAACAAGGGACACAACATCGTCTACCAGTGGATACCGGGTCACTGTGGAATTTCAGGAAATGACAGTGCGGATGACGCAGCCCGGTCGGCTCATGATGGTGCCCAGATTACACCCATACCGCTGTCAAGAACAGATGCAGCCACAAGTCTTCGCTCCCTGGCCCGCGAGCTTACACAGAATCTGTGGAACACCAGTGCATTCACGAACGCACGTCTCCACAAATTGGATCCACGTCTGCAACTCCGCCTACCACCAGGGTTGCCACGAGCGGAAGCAACACTTCTGTGCCGCCTGTGGCTCGGCGTGGCATTCACGAACTCCTATTCATTCCGCATTGGAATGGCCGACAGCCCTACTTGTGACACCTGCGGCTGCGAGGAGACGATTGAACACCTCCTTTGTGACTGTCCCCGTTACGCAGTGCGAAGAAAAGTGCTCCTGACCGCTCTCGCAAAACTGGACAATCGCCCCTTTACTGAGGAAAAAGCTCTAGGACACTGGTCCAGACGGGCTTCGGCACTCAAGGCCTTAAGGGCTTTGTTGAAGTTTTTAAGGACATGTGAATTGTGCGACCGCCTCTGAACGTTGTAGCGCGTAGTTTCGCGTTACTGTGTCAATTTTCTTTTTTTTTCCTCTTCTTCTTCTTTCTCCATTTATTCCCTTTACCCCTTTCCCCAGCACAGGGTAGCCAGCCGGTACCTACACTGGCTAACCTCCCTGTCTTTCCTTTCCTTTGTCTCCTCCTCTCCATGTATGAAACGTACGTCTCTGTAGATGTCTGAACGCGAGACGCAAGAGCCTTTCTCGCAGCAACATTGCGGCCAATGCGGTCGCCGAACAGTTCCCTCAGCTTTTCTTTCAAATTGTCCCAACTGGTTATCTCGTCGTCATGCTTCTGGTGCCACACGCGCGGGGTGCCGCCGTGATAAAAGATGACAATGGCGAGCATAATGGTTGGAATGATGAATATTTGATGTGTAATGGCGCAAGGGCCAGATGTGGCCAAAGAGCGCCATGCTAATGATTAATGAGTTCGCAGTGTCTGATGGGTTTATGGTCTTAATACGCCGTGGCTGTAAAGGGGCCTAAATGAGTTGATGCAAATTCCATAAAATGTATGAGTAATAAAATTATGGGAATGACTATTGGCGTGTACTATGAACATTAAAATGGATTGACAAAGGGTGATGCAATATATAAAATATGTGATTGTCTAGATGTATAATATTGCCTAGAGCACTACTGCCTCACCGGTGCCCTTGAAACGTAAGGGCCTAGAGGCATGGGCTATACAGAGAATGTATCTTAGCGATATCCTCTGGAAAGAGGATGCGCTAAGAAATTAATGGGCTTGTAACATGTAGTACAACATCTTTCAAGAAAGCGAGGACTGCTTTGGTGCCAAAAAGCTGTTCTACACCAAGAAACATGGCCGGATGCAGAGGGACGTGATGGCTGTATGCAAAAGGAAAATGTTTTCTCCTGTCTTTTTCGGCTTCCCGGCACTCCAGGAAGACATGGAGGACGGTCAGCCGGTCGCCACATCTACCACAAGTTGGAGGCTCGTTACCGGTCAAGAGAAAATTGTGAGTGCCAAATGTGTGTCCTATTCTCAGTCTAGTGAATAGGACGTCTGTTCTTCGTGTTTTCGTTGTTGGCTGCCAGAAACCTAACTTAGGCTTAAATACGTGAAGCTTATTGCTCGTTTCTGCGTCCCAGAAGCGTTGCTAGTGGCTTCGCAATTTGTTTCTGAGAAAAGGCTTCATGTCTGTGGCAGGGACTGCAGCAGAACGAGTACCCTGCGATGCCATTGATTTGGCCATCTCGTCAGCAAGCACATTTCCGTCGATTCCTCTATGGCCAGGAAGCCAGCATATTACAACATGTCTGTGTGATGAGTAGATGTTACATATCTGTGTGTAGAGTTCATTGAAGACAGGATTTGTATGCTTTTGTAAAGAAATGAGTGCGTTTACAAGACTTAACGAGTCTGTGAATATTATTGCTCTGTCAAGTTTTAGTGTCTTTATATGTTTTACTGCAGACAGTACTGCATAGGCTTCTGCAGTGAAGATACTTGTTAGGGGGTTCAACACGTCAGATTCAGAAAGAGAGTGACCAACAGCAGCGTAGGATAAGCCAGCATGGGATTTGGATGCGTCTGTGTAAAATTCGTAGCAGGAGTACTTGGATTGAAGCTCTCGGAAATGCATAGCAATTTCAAGTTCAGGAGCGTGCTTCGAGACCTCTACAAAGGATGTGCCACATTCTATCATCTGCCACTCCCAAGGCGGTAATAGATTAGCAGGAGCCATTCGGCGATGTTCGAGTATTGGGACATCCATTTCTTCACTAAGTTCTCTTATACGCAGCGACAAAGGAAGTCTCATGGAGGGTCTGTTACGGAAGAGTGTTTCACACGTTAAGTCGTTTACTGTCGTGAAACACGGATGTTCCTTATTAGAGCGCACTTTAAGAAAGTAGGTGAAGCTGATGTATGTTCTCTGAATATGTAGTTACCACTCGTCTGACTCTGCATATAGACTTTCGACGGGGCTTGTTCTAAATGCGCCAGTGGCGAGGCGGATACCCAGATGATGAACGGGGTCTAACATTTTTAGTGCACTCGGTGCAGCAGAGTGATATACTACGGCGCCATAATCTAACCGTGATCTAACTAGGCTCTTGTAAAGATTCAACAGGCACCTCCTGTCGCTACCCCATGTAGTGTGGAATAGAACTTTAAGTAACTTCATGGTTTTTAGACATTTTGCTTTAAGACATCTTATGTGTGAAATGAAGGTAAGCCTGGAGTCAAGGATAACACCTAGAAATTTGTGTTCTTTGTTAACAGGAATTTGTTGTCCACCCAGTTCTACACAGGGATCAGGTACCAGGCCTTTCTTTCTTGTGAAGAGAACACAAGAACTTTTGTGCACGTTAATTTTGAATCCATTTTGGTCTGCCCACTTGGACACCTTGTTTAAGCCCTGCTGTACCTGTCTTTCACATACTGTAAGGTTGCAGGATTTGAAGCCTATCTGTATATCGTCTACGTAGACGGAATAAAAAATGGATGGGGGCAGTGAAGAACGAAGTGTATTCATCTTAACGATAAAGAGAGTGCAGCTAAGCACGCCTCCCTGGGGTACACCAGTTTCCTGCGTAAAAGGACGTGACAGTGCATTACCGACTTTTACACGAAAGGTACAATTTGACAGATAGCTTTCGATTATGTTCAGCATATTTCCACGGATGCCCATTTCCGACAGGTCTCGCAAAATCCCGTAACGCCATGCCGTGTCATAAGCTTTTTCCATGTCAAGGAATATCGATAGGAAATACTGTTTATGTATAAATGCATCGCGGATATTTCCTTCAATGCGCACAAGGTGATCGGTTGTTGACCGCCCTTGTCTGAAGCCACACTATTGTTGTATATTGTTGAGTTCAAGGAAATGTATGAGTCTGCGATTAATCATTTTTTCAAAGAGCTTACACAGACAATTGGTAAGAGCTATCGGACGATAACTTGCTGCTAAGGAGGGGTCTTTTCCCTGCTTCAGGAAAGGAACCACAATCGCCTCTTTCCATATAGATGGGAGGTATCCCGCAGCCCACAGTGTGTTGAAAAGTGTAAGTAGTGTAAATTGCGTGTCAGTATGTAAGTTTCTGATCATGTCATACATGACTCTGTCAGGTCCCGGTGCAGTGCTTTTGCATGTACTCAAGGCAGCTCTCAACTCGGCAATACTGAAGGGCCGGTTATAGGGTTCATTCTGTCTGGAGTTTCTAATTATTGGCTTACATTCTTCTGTCTGTTTATATTTGAGAAAGGACTGAGAATAATGGGTTGAGCTCGAGACGCTCCCAAAGTGCTCCCCAAGTGAATCTGCCTGATCTTGCAGGGTATCGCCTTGTGTGTTTACCAGAGGGAGTGATTGTGCTTGTCGCCCTATTATCCTAATAACCCTGTTCCAGGCTTTGGCCTCATCTGTGTACGAGTTGATGCCCGATAAAAACTTCTGCCAGCTTTCTCTTCTGGCCTGTGGGCGGGTTCGCCTGCCTTCGGATTTTACTTTCTTAAAGTTCATAAGATTTTCTGCAGTGAGAGAAGCACGTAGCAAACCCCACGCTTTGTTCTGTTTTTTACGTGCGATCCTACAATCGTCGGTCCACCACGGGACACGCCGTTTGCACGACAGGCCATTTACTTGTGATATGCATTTAGATGTGGCATCAACTATAAAGGCTGTAAAATACTCCACAGCAGCATGAATTTCTAACGAGGAGATGTCATGCCATGAGATACCAGTAAGAGTTCGAAATTTGTCCCAATCAGCTGTCTCAATCTTCCACCGAGGTGCCTGTGGTGGATATTCGTTTTCTTGAGGTGTTCGTAGTAGTATGGGGAAGTGATCGCTTCCGTAAGGGTTCTTTGTAATTTCCCATTCAAGTTCAGGCAGAATAGAAGGAGAAACTATGCTGAGATCGATTGATGAAAAGGTTCTGTTTGCTAGAGAGTAATATGTGGGTTCCTTCTTATTCAGAAGGCACGCACCACAAGACCTCGCGCATCTATACGAGAGTCGCCCCACAGGGAGCTTTGTGCATTGAAATCGCCAAGAACAACATAAGGTTCTGGCAATTCGTCTATAAATGACTGAAATTCATGTTTGTTTAATTTCTGGTGTGGGGGTACGTAAAGCGAGCAAATCGTGACGAGTTTGTTTAGAAGAACAGCTCGAACCGCCACTGCTTCAAGGGGTGTTTGTAGCTGTAAACGCTGACAGGAAATACTTTTATGAATAAAAATGGCAATACCGCCTGATGATACGACAGCATCATCGCGATCTTTGCGAAACTTGACATACGGTCGGAGAAAGTTTGTGTGTTGTGGTTTGAAGTGTGTTTCCTGTAGGCACAGCACTTTTGGATTGTGTTTTTGGATAAGTTCTTGCACGTCATCAAGGTTCCTAAGAAGACTTCTGACGTTCCATTGGATTATTTGTGTATCCGTATTGGAGGTCAATGGGTGCTGTGTGTACAGAAACAGAAGTAGTGATTATGGGAATTACAGAAATTAAATTACAAAGCCCTTTCGAGGCCCTGTAACGGGAGTTTTGCCCTTTGTGGAGCGTTCGAGGGATCCTCGCCGCTCCTTAGGCGCTTGGTGCGCCTTGAGGATAGGTGTTGTGTCAATTGCCTCTAGTGAGGCTCCGGACACGTGCTCTTGCGAGCGAGAAGTTTTCAGAGGGAGTCCGGCCTTGGAGGGCAAGACCCCTGCGCCCACCAGCCCGGAGGTCGATGGGGCTCCCTGTGGGATTTGGCTGCGTCGGCTGTTGCCAGCGCTGGAAGGAGCCGGGGGGGTTAGAGCAGCCTCGGCTGCGCCCACCTTCGGGGTAGAAGGTCCCTTCTGCTCGGTTGGCGGAGCAGCGCTAGCTGCAACCACCGTGGGGGCAGACGGCGTAACTGCCGACTCACTACTGTTTGTGGGTCGGACAGCCGCCGGAGGCCGTTGTGACGCTGCCCCCTGACGCGCCACTTCGGCAAAGCTTTTCTTTGGAAGGTATGCAACCCACCTGCGTGCCTCCTTAAATGAGATATTTTCGTTCACTTTGATCGTTACGATTTCTTTTTCTTTCTTCCAGGATGGGCACGACCGCGAGTACGCGGCGTGCTCCCCATCACAGTTTACACAGTGGAGAGCGTTCTCACAAGTTTCAGTGTTGTCTTTTTTGGCACTGCATTTAGCACAAGTTTGGCGGCCGCGGCAGCTCTGCGAGCTGTGGCCGAAGCGCTGGCATTTGAAACATCGGAGTGGATTGGGAACGAAAGGCCTGACACGGAGCTTTATGTACCCGGCCTCGATTGATTCGGGCAGGACACTTGAGTTGAAGGTGACAATTAGGTGTTTGGTCGCAATTTCTTTACCATCGCGCCTCATCTTTATTCTTTTCACATTAACAACATTTTGCTCGTTGAAGCCCTCTAGGAGCTCCGCCTCTGTCAGCTGAAGCAGGTCATCATCTGAGACAACGCCGCGTGTAGTGTTCATAGTGCGGTGCGGAGTCACTGTCACTTGAAAGTCTCCAAAAGACACTAAATTGGGTAGCTTTTCCTATTGTTTCAGGTCACGGAGCTCCAAAAGGAGATCTCCACTTGCCATACTTGATGCCTTGTAACCTGGACCAAGAGCCTCAGTTAAAGACTTCGAAACTAGAAATGGGGAGATTGTGCGTACTTGTTTATCTGACTTTTCCGAATGAATGACGTGAAATCGTGAGAAGTTGGGTCTTTGTCGTCCAAAAAACTGAAATACATCTTCGGTGCGCCCTATTTTCTGAGGGCGATCTGGCAGGGGAGGGAAGGAACTAGCCATAGAATAATGTAATTTTCGGCAATAACGCCAACCACCCACCGTGGAGCCCTACAAGGGGACGTTACAGGGACTGTAAGAACAGGTCCTGCAAACGCCAGCTGTACGTTATCACTATAACCAAATATGAGATAACCTAGGTTGGTTATTCACACAAGGTTAACCCTTGCTGCCTGGAAAAATTGGAAGTAAACGGAAGCTAGGAGAAGACAGGAAAGATGAAAAGTAAGAGAAAGACGAAGACTGGAGGGAGAGAGAGACAGGAAAAGGCAACTACCGATTTCCCCCGGGTGGGTCAGTCCGGGGGTGCCGTCTAGGTGAAGCCGAGGCCAAAGGGATGTGTTGCCTCCGCTGAGGGGCGTTAAAGGTCCAGACACTCAGCATCGGCTCAATGCCCAGGATCCCCATTTCCCCGGCGGGGACGTCCTGTCCCTCTAGGCCAGAGAACACACCAGGGTCACGATATTGGGCAACCGTGACGACGGGAGCAGTCGGACAAGCCGACGCCGTTGCAGAGGTGGTCTCGTCACCGGGAGGCATGGTGACAAGCTCGATATACCGACCACTCCGGAGTTCCGTGGCGAGGACGCGGATCGCTCACCTCCACCAGAATGTTACGTGTAGAAAGACACAGACGGAAGAGGCTATTTACAAGCTATTTACACAGGACTGGAGCCAGAGCGCCAGGCCGACATTTTCTCGCGCCAAGGGCACAGACCCACTTCGTCGTCGTTCTCGCGGCGGCTCGTCTCTCGGGTATCTACCGATAATATCATAATAGTATCAAAGCACCGGTCCTTCCACAGGACAAAGAAATTGGAATTATGGATGAAATGCGCCTGTTTAAATGCCGCAAAAGCAAGGAGGAGCAAAGCATATGTTGAAAGACGACGAAATTACAATTTAACATGTGGCCCGCAAGAAGACGATGCAAGATGACAGTTATCAGAAAGTGAAGAGGAACAAGGGACCATAAACAGTAGTCGCGACAGTGCCACTAATACTCTACAGTGTCGTTACAAGAAACAACTGTTTCAGTGCTCTGGTGCAGTGGCACAACGAGAGCAAGAATATTCAAATTAGTCTATCTTGCGAATACAATAAGTGTTTTATCCCCTAAGTTTAAAGCCAAAAGAGTGCTCAGCAATTTCCTAATTAAGTATGAATCCTAAATCAATGACTGTGTCATCGTATTCAAAATTTCGGATGTTAGAATGCCCCCAAATCCTATTGGCTTCTATCTTTTATGGTTTTTATTGCAGCAGGAATGAGAATAGCGCCTGGCATTTTAGAGGCTAAGTTTCTGAAGCTTTCCTTGTTCCAGCGCAACTCTAAATTATGTGTGTGTTACAGGATTAATCTCAGCAAAAAACTAAGCGCATAAATTAGCCTACTAATGAGATACTAACTAAACGCGCGCCTTCGGTGAACAAAGTGTTAGAATTTTCAGCTTAATAACGCGCAGGATCTAAGGCCTACTACATATTAGTACGCCAAGCAACACTACGCTCCAATAAAGGTGTTCAGGTGTTTGTGTTTTTACGGTATTTGGCCATACTCCTGATACCACGTTCGATACCGCATGAAACCCACACTAAAGTTAATATGACATGGCTGTACAACAGAAAAAATGCAAAAAGAAAGGAAACAGGGCCGCCCGTTGGTTTCGCGGTTGCAGAGTGCTTGCGTTTCAGCGGGGTCTTCATTCTTGCGTTTCCTAGGCTACCTTTATGAAAGTCAGAAATTATTACAAAGAACGTTGCAGAACTATTCCAAACTGATTATCTTACGCTTCCCGTGCTTTACTGTTGACTATAGAGTGCCTTGAAGGTGATTCGACAATGTGTTTGTATATATTATCTCTGCAATACGTCTTCTAAGCTTATCCACTGGCCAACCTAATTGATTACAAGCATTTTATTAAGAAAGAAAGAGCGATGATATGTTGTTGTGTAACAGCCACCTGTAGTGCTAAGAAGTAGTTTTAGTGTAATTTATCGCTAGCCCTACGTTATATATGCTTTGGTCCGCCTGGAGGAAGTTCTAAACAGGCTATAAGTTTACTGACAATAATGCAGTTTTTCAGCTTTTCAATATCGTTCGATGTATATCCATAGTCGTCATCTGTAAACGCTGTCACCTTAAACAAATCACAATAATGAATGATTATTTTGTTCTCCATGCCCGTTGAGCAGAAAAATATCTCTATGTTGTCTTTACCATTAGGCATATCTTTGACATATAGTTCATTATACAAAGACCATGTGCGCAGTGATGCGTGGAAGATAAGAATTTATCATTAGTAGCATTACAAGAGAAAGCTTATGCAAGTAACGATCGACATTTTAGCGCTTTCTGAACGAAAATGTTCTAATGGCTTCCCTTGTTTTTAGATCGAAGTCTTCAATGAATTTGCCACTATAGCTGTGCTAACGTGAAAACTCCATTAAAACAATAACACTACATCCAGGCTGATTTCATTATAAACGTAAAGCTCGTCTCCAAAATTCAGCATTGTGTAAAAATAATGTTTCAGTTGAATAATTGCTGGTAATGCTCAGTTCACTGCTGAACTAAACGTAAAGAGTTCGGTGTTCCATTGATGGTTTTACTGTGTCATGAAAATTGCCGACGACCTTGCAGTCCTTATTTTTCAATGCGTACACCTTCCTTTTCCTACACCGAATTTCCTTTTACCTTATTTCATGCTGCTCCCATGATATTGCGACTAGCACTCTCAGGAGCTTTAACCAGTTTGGAGAATCTATGTCTTCTCTGAAATACCCAGTTTCCCAAGTTGATCATCAACTTGGGCCACTAGCGTAGGCCGCGCGCTGCCTTGCCATGCAGACGTGTCACTCGATATGTGTTGGTATAAAGAACATCCTACTATGTGGTGTTTGGCGTAGTACAATACTTAGGTCTTGGCCAATCCCCCAGAATGGATGTCCTAAGGGTACACATAGGGCATATAGCCTTAGATATCTGAAAGCCATACCACCGCATTTGCAACAGATAGCTTAGCGTCGAGTGCGGCTGCTTCGTGCACAGCTGATCTAACAAAGTTGCAGCCAGGGTACAAGGAATAGTGGAAGTTGCTACAGAGATTTGACTGGGATGCGTCCATTACGACATATTGTTACGGGAAGGGAGAAGCGCACGTCTATTCACAGATGACTTTCAATGGCGCCGCCAACATGCCCGTAGAGCAGCGAAAAATCCAAAATCTTCTCCGTCGTCTCCAAGGCCATCATCAATGTCCTCTTCTTTCCTCATTACAGATTGTCACATCACCCCAGGCGGAAAAAGTACCTTATGGGTGTGGCCTAGCTATGGGTCTGCGAAAGGTGCAATGTCAGGCGACTGACGTGGATGATGTCAGAGAGATGTGAAAGCACGGTAACATCCACTGGAGACACCTCATATGTGACAGGGGTTACCTGGCGGATGATGAGGTAAGGGCCGTAGTATGGCGAGAGGAGTTTCTCCGAAAGATCAGCACGCCGAATTGGAGACCAAACTATCACAGGAGCACGTGGTTCGTCTTCCACGACGCGATGGCGCTGGTCATAAGGGCACTTCTGGCGTGTCTGTGAAGCAGAAAGACGAATGTGCAAAATGCTTGGGTTGCTGTGGCTATGACATCACCAGTGTACTCTGTCGGCGAGTCGACCTTGGTCGAAAGGAGAGTATCGAAAGGCAAAGTGGGCTCACGGCCGAATAGGAGATAGGAGCGTGATCAGCCAACTGTGTCTTGGCGCCAGGAATAGTACGCGAACGCGACAATAGATGGTGTCTTAATATCGTTACGCATTTGGTTGGCAGCGAGATTGCTATTTTTTGTGTGTCTAGAGGTGCCCATAAGGTGTCGTGATTCACAGATGACATAGATATACGAGATGGGAATAGAATAATCACCATGTTGTCTATCAACATTTAAAAGCATATCTCTACTGCGAACCCATCATGAGAAAGTTGGATATTCTCATTAATGTAGCCCGTCATCTCCAGAACAAGGATGCGCCGCTATCTTTTTTCACTACTGCCCCATTTTGCGCAATATTATAATTTTAAATGTTACCCTTTTTTCTTCTAAACTAGCCTTGACACGTAAGACCATATTATGTGCTAAACAAATTATGCTATTATGTAAATAAACACTTTTAGGCCTTTTCATTGTTTTGTTAGATGCTTTGTACTTGGGAGCGCTTGCCTAGTTCTTGTCTTCATGTCTTACTTCATATTTGATTTGCGCCATCTGAAATTTGTTAAGCTGCGGTCTCATTCACGATCCCTATGTTATCATTGCGTTCCCGTTCTAAAGCCGCATATTTGTTGGCGAACAAAAGTGTGAATTCTTATGCTTTTCCCCTGATCGCATCCAGGTTGACCTGCTTCCTCTTTACTAATTTTGGCCATTCTCTCTAAAAATTAAGAGTAATACTGGACCTCACTAATATATAATATGACTGCTCTGGGCCATACCTAAAACTTCTTATTCTGGACAGTGATGGAGTTGGCCCAGAGAGTCAAATATTTTTAATTCCTTGTTTCGCCGTTAGGGCTTTTACAAGTCCGTTTCCAATTATCGCGCTTCCTGAAGGAGGCATTAATTATTCCGAGCTAATTTAATTCTACCGAACGTACCCACATATCTCATGTGCCATTTCTAGAGGCATCAAGCTTGGTGCATTCATTATCATTGAGAGTAGCAGCAAAACATAGTCAGACTGTGGACTTCTTGCCAGATACAGAGGTTGGGGTAAATCATTCTTGCAAAAATGCCAGGCATAGAACCAACCAAACTTGGTGACTATAAAGATCAATAAGAGCCATGGACCCATTTAGCACTATGTAGCTAATAATTTGATAACTATAATTAGGGTAGTTCACTTACGTTGTGCGAGCTAACTGCCTCGCAATCAGTCTGACCGTTTTTGACGCTCTTCTCAGACTTTCACCATACCCTCTTCTTCTGCTTTCTCTATCATGGTTCCGCTGCTCCCTCCTCCTACCCTTTTCCTCGCGCTCTCTTTGCGGTCGCCATCTTTTTTCACCCACTCGCTCCGCGTTGGCTCTTTTGTCCTTCGCTGTGCTCATTCGTTCGGTTACGTCGAGGGACAACGCCGACGCGGAACGCAAAAACGGGCGCCTGAGAGCTGCGCTCTAAAACAGTCAAGCGGGAGGATTCCTCCCAAGGTGACAGTGAGGTACTGACTCGCATTGGGATTAGGTGCATAGTGGGACACATGAGGACTCAATATAATAATGAAATCTATGAACGCTGTTGACACATCGTATATATTGGTGCAAAGAATAAGTATGCAATAGAAAACAATAGAATCAGCTTTACGGATAACGAAGCATCCCACACATAGAAAAATGATTCTGCAGAGCTCACAAGTAGAAGAGAGCGAATTATGTGTGTCCTCAAACTTGGTCGTGGATTTTATAAAGTGGAATTCCCTGATTTTGTCTTGGATCATTTACTGCACAAATGCTATGAAATGTATAGCGTTACCGCATTTGAGGTTTATATATATATTTTTTCACATGTCACGGCCTAGTGCTTCGATGTGCATGGTGCGATGACCTTCGAAGTGTAGATACCGTTAGACTAAAAAAAAGATATGCAAGTGTGATTTCTTGTTTTCTTCACTTGCATAGAAATTAGTTACGTATATTTTAAAAAAATAAAACGCTTCAGTCATAAAGTCACACGCATTCGCTGAAGAAGGATGCCTACGAGGCCTATATGTTAGTATTTTGTTCTATTCTCCATAGCTTACTTCTATATCTTATATGTTGAATTGACTGCAAATACTCCAAATATTGTTTGTTACTTCACTTTTTGTAAGAGAATAAAACACAATGAACTGTCATCTTTTCCGTATCGTGGCGGTAAAGAAGTGAATACATATATCCGCTAATTCTATTCAAGTTTGTTTTTCAAGCCTAAAACGGTTGCGTTAGTGTCAGGAAGAAACCGAAATTAACACAGAGTTACCAAGACATCAGAAAACATAGCATTTTATTAAAGCTAATTGTCGGAAATTAATCGTGCTTCTTTATTAAACAAACTTTTTTCCTGCTATCATATATCACTTTCGGCTTATGACGCAACACCCCTAAGTCGAGCTACAATATTTTAACAGGCAGCGGCAGCCTGCAAAATATGTCCTATAGCGTACAGGTAAGTTGCCATCATAAAATCACAGATCAACGTTCGTTTAGTTTAAATTACATGCAAGTTCTACGATTCCATTTAGAAACGCCCCAATTGAAGCCGCTCGTTACTTCAAGCGGGCACATATACCAGCAATTGTTTCACTAATGCGACTTTCGAAGTATCCGTTGGTAGTGTTTTGGCGTGAGAGCCGTTTTACTTATTGGATGTTTCACTGGCTTATATAAGTCACCAATTTTGTTGTCCTGCAAATAAAAATTAGGAAGAAATAATATTCAACGGGAATGCCAAAACGCCCGTGTGCCAAGCTAAGGCATGGGCCTATGGAGATCTACTTGGAGAAAATAATTTCCCAGTGCTCAATTACATGCCTCTCATAGCGAATTCCGCAGTCACCACGAAAGGGGAGGGCCTCGTTGAACTAGCGTAGCTAAAATATTATCGTAATCGCCATGATGAAGCACCACCATATGATGACATGCCTATTTTTTACCCATTGCTAAACGACCGACGCCCCTACTGATTGAAATGGATTAAAGTGTTTGCCCTTTGCCCCTCTATACTCCAACACCAATTTACCAGTGGCGATAGGGAAACTCTCGCAACTGAGAGTTAGGCTGCTTGTGAGATGAACCCTCTGTCAAAGCCCTTTATGTTCGTTAGTTGAAGATGTGCTTCCAGTGTACTAGTTATTTGATCTCTTAAGTTGCGCTCCCTTCATGCTCTTTGTCAACGTCGGTGTGAATGCCGGTTGCGTCAATTATCACTCATACTTTTGATCTACCCCGTGATTCTGTGTCCACCGGTGGTGTCAGGAGTGTAGAAGGAGAACTGTCACTGTTCTAGGTGTTTTCCTCGGTGGTGCCGGATCCAGCAGCTGCGGCTTTGTCTATTGTGGTAGTATCGGTTTTCTCGGTGGCATTCGTTCTTGTAGCCTGGCCATTCATGGTAACGCTGGTTTAGTACTGTTCGTGATCACTGTCGCGTCGGTTCCGGTATTATTGATTTTCCTCGGTCTTGTTTGTTCGAACGCCCTCGCTTGAGTCGGTTTTACAAATATTGGTGTTTCATGCCTCGTCGATGCCAGCAGGATTGTTCGTGTCCGTTCCAGTGCCGTCGGGTTGCGTGGTCGTGCCGGCCTGAGCCCTCGCGGATGTCCTCTTCTCGCTTGCTAGAACGGCAGTGCCTCGGGCGTGCCGGTTCCTATGTGGGCTGGGTTAGGTGTCGCTGTGCCTTGAGCGCGAACTGAGTTACCCACCCCTTGGTCTGTATAAGTTTGATAGAATCCGGCATCTCCACCTTGATATCCGCCGGAGCCCTTGCGTTTGCGTTTGCGTCTCCATTTCTTTATTTTGTGAATAGCTTCGTGAACGAGTGCACTTCCGGCGGCGGAGCCCGCACCCATGGCCACTCCTGTCACTAGAGTATTAGCTAAGCCTCTTTTGCGTAGCGAGTGAACTGCAAGTGAATGAGCACTGCCATTATAATTGCTTTGAGGATGACCAGCAAATATGGTTATTCTGCGCTTTTTACGGCTCCTTCTGACTCTATGCAGGGAAATGTATTTTCCACTTTCGGTCAGTTGGATGCCGGCACGCCCTTCTTCGGAAAGTGACGCAGCACGTTTCTTACGTAACAGATGCTCAAGTGCACTTCGCGCGCTCAGTTCGCGGGGAAATGAAGGGTTGCCGCGTTCCTTTCCATTTTTGCTCACAACTTTGTTGGTATTCCAATTCAGATTTTCGTCACTGAGAAAGCCGTATCTCATATAGCCGCCGTCAGTTGAGACTGCAATGCTACCGGCATGAGTGTCACCGTTGGTATTGCTGTTGTGGTAGCTTGTCATGCCAGATCTGGGTCCCCATTCGAAGTCTTCTGGGGCAGCGAAATTGCCAATCTCGAGGCAGGCGCCTGCACTGCAATGGCCCGTAGGCTAGTGGAAAGAAAGAACAGTCGACAAAAATTAGTAGCGATCCTTGTTTGAAGTGAGCAATACTCAATGCATAACTCTTCACGTTATAATCCGTTGCAGCTATAAGCACAAATTTCGAAATTAACTTAAATAACTCCGATATGAGAAACCAGACAGCTGAGCGAAATGAGACGCGCAGAATACAGAAAATGAAGTAGCCAACACGCTATTGCGACCATGTGGAACATCCAGTACGATTTCAGGCGAAGCTGTTGCTCATGAGTAGCTGTTTTAGAAATTTTATTTGCGGTTATTAAAACCCCATGTTTTAAACACTGCGCGCATACGACTTATTCGATAATCACCCGTGTAAACAGTTGTTGGCATACAAGGCTTTCGAGCGCTTGCCTTGCTAGTTTTTTGTAAAAGCCATGATTCACCGACCCATAGGCATCTTCGCAGGCACGTCAGCCTATATGTTACTCCATTTTCACCCAATGTTGTTTTGGAGGAAGTTGTAGCTCTAACAGCTTCACAGACCTAATTCTGCGGTGTTCGTAAAGCAGACTTATAGCTCGCCGGAGCGTTGGCTTGCGTAACTGAGTGCAAAGACGATTTTTCATCTGTTTTAAGCGAGATGTTGGAGCACAATGAACAGTCCTATGGACCGTTTATCAATATGAGCAACGCATTTGACCGTGTTTCCCATAGCCTTCTTTTACCCAAGTCTGACTGTTGAACTTAAGAGGTTCCTTAGTCGCGTTCTACAGGAAGTATTGGTCAGATAGACATACAACTTGTGCATCGCTGCAATGAACGCAGTAACCTCTCCCTAAGGAAAGGAGGCGTATTCCAAGTTTCTTCAGTCAGTCCCTAATTACGTGACATTTTCCTAAACGACCTCTCCGTAGTTGTTTTGTTTACCACTCCATAGAGCCACCGTACAGACGCGATCTTTGGACTACAAGAAGCATTTCTAAAAGAAGAAATTGTTTTATCCTGATCTATGATCGCTGTAAACAAGTCTAAAAATATTTTTTGTTTTGTTTTCATAACCGATTAAAACATGTCGTTCTCAAGATTGTCGTCTACGCCGGCATAGATAATGGCCATCGTCTGCTTTTCTTTAAACAGTGTAGCCGAAATGGAAAGCATCTTTATCACTACAAGCTGTGATCTTGTTTTTCTGAATGATCGAGACCATTTTACGTCAATTTGGGCTGCGTGGACGCAATACATTTTTGGTCGGAATTTTGATTGCCCGCTACCCGCACGCTGATGGTTTTCTGAGCACAAAACATTTTGCCCTAGTTACTCAGGAAGTCCAGCTCCGGTCATGGCCACTACTTCTCACTGATTAGAATGACTTATGCTACTTTGACTTATGCCTCTGTGAGCGCCGCTTGCTCAACTTTTTAACACTGACACTCACGCGCTATACAAAATGAGAAGCGCTTCAATTTATTTGAGATAATTTATGTACCATAAGAACGCTAATTGCAAAAGGAATCTGAAAAAGAAAGAACAGAACGAGGGACCCTTCGGCTAATCTGCATGAGCTATGTGATAGAGTTCCGATAAATGCCGACATTAACCAGGAAACCACTAGTGGCTCCGACTTAATGATACGTCTGAAACTTGGAAGAGAAAGTACGTTGTGCTGAAGTCGCCAGAAGTAGCATGTGATGGCTTTTCGATAGAATAAATCGACTGGCATCACATGGTAATGGACCTATTAGGTTGCTTGTTATGCTGAATATCATATTCTTGCGCCGCTGAATCCATCACGCGACAGCGCACACTCAGCTCTATCAGTTTATACATTAGCACTGTGTGCGGCTCGTTAAAATACACTAAAGCCTATACACGTTAGCATTATAATATAAAGGGGGTAGCACCTTACACCTAGTCGAAATGCTCGCCTCTCGGTTTTCTGAGATGGCGTCTTATCTTCCGGTTTGCCATTGGTCCACATGTGGTAGCCTTGCCCAGTTTACAAACATAGTGTGGTATATCCTCGCGAAGTCTCTTAAAACTGCACATTCCCTTGAATATTTTTCCAGTTTACCTTGCAACTGAGCACGTAGACTCCTAATATAGAGCCAGATGCACGGGGAACAGTGCTATCCTTATCCAAGTTATCTATTGTAAAATATATAATACACGATGACACAAACAATGGTATTATGTCAGCAGTGACGTACCGCATCAGGATTATATTTTTCCTAATGCAACTATCCTTAATCACGTGAGATCAGTTAACGAACTTTTTGATAACTGGATTCAGGGCGGAAATGTTTACAACAAACTGGCTATTATGTTCCGAAAACGCGATTCAGTTCTTTCTAGTGTGACATTTCTGCCAGAATAATTATTTGTCACGAAATATGAAATAAGAAAATGCGCGAAATGCAAGACCAGCCGCATGATTGCACGTCCACGCGATGCGACGTCAGTGCTGCCAGGCGTTACTCGTACGAGTTAGCACGAAGCTGTCAGCACTTCGCGTAGTTTGTCCCCATCACAGATCGCTTTCAACATATGGTGCGCGCGGGCGCGCCATGCGAAGCCGCCGCACCAATAGAAGCCCCTCTCCCCCTCCCCCTTCCCTCGGCCTCTTGCGCGCGACTGAAGACGACGTGCTTCGTCCCCGCCTTCCTGGTTTGCTCGCGCGAGATTGAACCACCATAATCGGCTCACCTTCGCATGGTTTCACTCGCACGAGATTGAACCACCATAATCGGCTCACCTTCGCATGCTTTCACTCGCACATAGAGCATTCGACGCGTGGCGACGACGTTATCGCCCTTGGGCTTTACGCGGCACGTCAGAGCGACGACGCCATGAGCGACGACGGCAGAAAGCGCCTGGGGACGTCGAATAATTGTTATGGTAATAAAGATATTTAAGCGAGATATCTCGCTACTTCGCAAGTGAACTGACGCACATCATACGATTTTTACACGCATTCACGCATTTAATGGAGCGACCGGCAGCTGCCTATAGGAACGCAGATGTTCATTGACCTGGAACGCTTATGCTACATCAAAATATCTCCAGTTACAAACAGTCCTTCTTCCTGATATATTTAGACAGGGCAAGACTCGCACTAAAGAAACTTCTCTTATACGTAAGTGTTGTCTGGAATTCACCACCGTCGCCAAAGTCCCCACGTTCACTATAACGCTTAGTCAGCGTACAGTGTCAGCCAACGCGTAAGTGCATATACGCGTGACTTTTGCCAATACAAGTCATAGTTTTATTTATTTACCTTTGTGCTTAAAGGATATTTTCAATGAAAAACCTATGCGGTGTCGCCTAATAAACTGCTGTTATGTTGCGCGCTCAGCACGCAGTCTTCAGTTACGCATACTTACAACAGCGGGCGGAACCAGTCAGTCGCTGACAATGCAAAGTGCTCACGTAGTTTGATTCAGTATGGCATTGTCCACCTGAGGAGAAAAAAAGCACCTGGTAAGAGAAAGACGTAACAGTTTTTGAATGCTTACTGCACTGCTTCAATTAATGCCATACCCTAGTAAAAGCGTGAACAGAGTTTGCTGTCTTGGTGCCCAGTCCAGAGGGATTATCGCTTAGACGCGCCTACTCAATGAACACCGCGTAACATTTCTGAAAGTGATGGACTTACAAGGTCCGAAAATAACCCAAGTACATATAGATATATATATATATATATATATATATATATATATATATATATATATATATGTACTGTGCTCTCAAGACTTGCGTGAGGAGCATTGTAGGTGTTGCTAGCATACTTATTACAAGCTTTTACTTCCTCCCTCCCCTGCATCAAGGCTTGCAAGATTAATTTCTGGGCCTAAAATTTCACTACTCACCCACAATGCAGAGGAAAACGCTGATGACACGGGTACTGGCATGCATTCTGAGCACTGACGAGGTCTTGCAATACGGGTCACTGCCAGGAGAAGCTTATATGTTGCTGTAGTTAGACAAAGAAATGATTGATAGCATTGTATATTGAATAGCATTGTATAGGAATTGAAGCTTTTGCACTTTAAAAATATTTTTTTTATTTATTGGTCAAATCCATCAGAGCTTCCATTGCGAACAAAACAATATAGTGGAAGAGCACAACTTTATTTTTTTGTCCCCGTTCCAAGGCAGAATGCATGCAATTTATATCGACGCTCAGACTACTCGTCCTTGTCGCAGGTTTTTTTTAGAACAAAACAAGGGTACGTGCGACTAGCTGTAAAAACAAACGAGAACAAAGAGTTACACTGCACCAGACCACACTAATCGAAAAAGCTGATGGTTTTAAGAAGTCAAAAGCGAAAAAATTCAGAATGACAATTCTCGCATTGACTGCACGACATCGGCACTGCAGCTAAAGGCAGAAAGACCGCTGCAATGGAAATGAAAACATACGCTTCACCTGGAGTTTTCGCTATACGCGTGGCCGTGGCCGAATTGCGTGTTCTATGGAAATCAGTTTACTTAGATAGATTCCTGCGAGCCCACGGCACTAAGAAGAAGAAAGGAGAAAAGTTGAGGAAGAATGGAACCAGGAGTTTAGGTTTTCGAACATTTGTTTTATGAGGAAGGTTCTTTAGTGATTACATTGCACGATATAATATATGCCAACTTGTCTATGACCACGTGAACCCCTTGAGCAAGCTGACAGATGCCAGCTGCCAGCCTTTGTGTCGGCGTTTATTCGCAACGGTAGCTCACCAGTGGAGCATAGCGCTGTCACACTGGCTTGATCGTTGTGATCAAACGAAGGACGGATCGTCGTATTTCACAGGGGAGAGCATGATGGGTGGCTACGGGTGTTGCGACATTGAAAGCCGGTGCCCAGCCAACCAACCTAAATGGTCCTCTTAAGGCATATACGCAGGATCGACTTTGTCTCGAAAGGTAGGAAAACGAGAAAACATATTAATAAAAGAAAACTTCACACCATGGTTTAGGAAAAAAATCTGCTTCTCGTAACTACCGTCCAGAAATTGCAAGATTACTTGGCCAAACTAAATTTGACTTCTCTAATTCATCTTGCATTACGATAAATGTACACACACTAGCTTCTAGTGTACAAATGTGATAATAAGACAGGCTAGTTTTGCGTAGAGCAGGAAGCATTTTTTACCTTTACAAAGAACTACGCTTTTATATCAAAGTGCTGATGAATGGGAAAAGTGCTATCATAGTAAAAAAAAAGCACGACTAAGAAAAGGACTGCGGGCCAGCTTCAAAAAATATTGTCTCATACTAGGTCGGATACGTATCCTGCGCGCTGAATAAAGAAATCGTGCTTTATATGGATGGATGATTTTAGAGACATTTAGAAATGCTTTTATTCGGTTTCCGTGTCGTCTTGCTACCAGAAGCATGCAATCCAACCGGAAAATATACTAAGGACTGAGACATGTCCAAGTCCTATGCCTACGATATATATTGCGTGTTGCATGCTACTTGAATTTATCTGTTTTGAAAGTTGTAGACAGTTTATTCATGTACTGATTAATACCGTCAATGCTTACCTTTTCGGAGGGATGTGTCACAGAACAAGAAAACCTACGAATGAGAAAGCTATAAAGTATGGGCAGTATAGACGTAAAACGCACAGCACAGAAATTCCCCGATAATTCAAGTTACTGTATCTCTATTTTTTATGAAAAATTCATGGAAAAAATTTATAAAATTTACATATCAAATACAGTCACACATTCACACATCTTACATAAATATTGACATATTCATACATATCCACACATATCAAACAAAGTCACAAACTTTATTGGTCAGAAAGCATGCGAATGTGCTTAAAGACTCTCGGAAGCGGCTTGCACACATGCGCCACCAGGTCTAGCCACCTGGTGGCGCAGATATTTGCCATCCAAACACAGAGCTATTACTGTAACGAAGTCTAAAAAATTTTAAACATTTAAAAATACAGCGTGTTCACGATTACACTCCTGGCGAAAATTCAGTCATAGCAGCAGTGTTCAGTACGCTTAGTTACTATTAGCTATTAGCTCTGTGTTAATGTGGTTGAGCTCTCGAGAGGCTCGTCACATCTGCGCCTCCACTCATCCGGGAAAACGCCCAGTCCGCCTGCGCTTGCGTTAGCGTTAATAACGGACCCGCCAAAACTAAATTATGGCAGCAGGTGTGAAGTGACGGGCGCAAAACACGTACACGCTGTCGCCGACCGGATGACGACGGCGCGATGCACTGCAGCCACTTCGCTCGCATGTTGCCTTGCAGAGGGACATGATGTCGCAGCTTGGCACGTCACCAGTCGCTAAAGTGGGAGCACACAACGTAACAAGGGCGATTCATAACGATCGCGAAAAGACAGCTCGAGACCAACGCTCACCCCCGCAGCTTGCGTCAACACGGCGAACATTGTAACACAAGCAGAAGCCCCTTACTGTGGGCAGGAAGTGCTTCACTGTAGTGATAAATTGTTGTGTATTCTCTTTCTCATCCTGATTTTAAAAAACTAATTGATCAACATTCAAACCATTACAACCAACACTTGCTTAACATTAAGTTGATAAAGTTATCGATGACGGAGCCTCACTAGCTAAATCTGATAGCTCGCACAACTAACGTCAATTCACCTTACTACGTTGGTTCTCAAGAGGGCTGCTGGAAACTCGGGTGAGCGGCACCGCCGCGATCGGTAGCGGTGCACATTTTTTAGAAGATTATATTCATTTTCACACTTAGGTGGAGCGGCTGATGCTTCTCCTATTAATCAGAACGAGTTACCATAACGACTCAGTATGTTTGTACAAGAGCGTATAAAAGTGTCAGGCTTCCTTTAAGTATTATAGCCAGGGAAAACGACGTGTTGTAATGCTGAAACCTATGTAAGATAAAAGGTCGTGGATGGATAAAATGCTAAGGGTGCTGAGTTTTCTGAAATGAGAAATACGACCTACTTCAGTATGTGCGCAAAGTAGTGGATGATCGAAGTTTTTTTTTTCCGTAAGACGCTAGTCATACGGGAGTTCCACAAAAGAAAACGAGTCGCTCATTTATTCACTGTATGTATCCAGTTCGTTAATAAAACAACTCTAGGGTTAGATATTGATGACGCATATCAATTAGTCAATTTTTTTTTATTGGCAATGGTCATGATGCCTTGCGCATACTCTTTCCAAGATGATGTACTAAGAATTTCTTTTCGACGTAATGGCTAGGAAAAAAATGCTTTAGCGCTGTGTTATTGAAGAATAAGCCTGTACTATGAATTAGCAACAGCAAACGTGCGTATAGATACAAGAAAAAATATATAATTTAATTCTTTTTTAAAGTGGACGCCGGGTATAGGCAGCTATATTATCACCATGAATTAGATTAGAACGTATAGCACACTCGTAAACAAAGAAGCAAATATTCAAGGAAACATTAGTTAGTCATTTATTATTAAAGATCACGGAGCAAACAGACCAGAACGCGCGCGTGGGTCACGGGCAGCCTCTTAGCATCTCATTTAATAGAGGAACATTTTATTTTTTACTTTTCTTTGTTTTTGTGATTTTGTTTGTACTGCGATGCAATTGCATGCGCTCAACGCACCACGAGTTTCCGGTTAGATATCCTTAAAGTGGGTGAAGTGTGCCTATAACGATATATACAGATACGTGACACATCGTTGGATGGAACCTATGTCTTTCGGAATGAAAGGCGAATTGTGCAATCATTAGGCCACAATTCATATTTTTCACTACTGCCTGCTTTTCACAGAATACTGCAGTATCTACAATAGTATCGGAAATATATTATTGAAATCGAATCCTTGGTGAAGTAGAAGCTTTGCAGTTGTTTCGGGCACACAAACGGCTCCAATTGTCAAGTTGTACTCGTACAGGGTCTTCCTCTTGGAAACTTCAAGAACTATTTTGATAAGTTCTCGGAAACGCAGATGATTTGGTTGAAAGTGATCATCAACATTTATGACAACAAAGCGCTTATTCCAAATAGTAGGTCTATACACATCAATGAACACGACAGCATAAAATGGCCTTAATTCACTAGGTAGTGTCAAAACCGTATGGCAAATGCATCCCGCAGCAACTCTTTTTGAATACCTGTTTGTACAACGGTCGCCCCAAATAACTCGACCTCCTTACAGTCCAGCAAGACGTGTTCAGTGGTGTCGCACTAGCGACGTACATGACACGTAACTCATTAAAGTAGCAAGTGAGGTCTCGAGCGTTGTACCTCGGTGAGTTACGTGTTCTGCTTGCCGCAAGAGCGATACAGCTGGTGGCGTTGTCTTGGATATTCGACATAAGCGGCTGAGTGACGCGCACGGGGAAGTGACCAGGCACTCACACTGATTGACATACGTACTATATACATGAAGAAACTTCGTGGCAGAATACGGCTAACTGATTGGGGAAAGGTCCGCAGCGACAAGAAATTTGATGCAACTACTGCCATCTCTAACTTGCAAACAATTTCACACTTCTGAAGGATTTCTGCGACAGTGAACGAAGACCAACTGATGCCTGACCTACACCCTCTCAATCTATGGGTGCAGAGGCGCCAGGAGCAACATCGAGCTAAATGTAACCCATTGCCACTCCAAGCCCGCGCTTCGGCAAACCGCATCAATGCGCGTGCTCTGCGTGGCGAAAAGCAAGTGTCACGAAATCGCAGGATTGATTGGTGCGAGAACCTCGTATTGACAAGGCTCTCGAACCCATTTAACAACATTGACAGTTGCTACAGGAGAGAAAAAAAAAGTTGAACAACTGTATGGTATGGAATGTGTAGTGCAATGGAGTCTCTCGGGCATAGTGAGCACAAGAGTTGCGCACGTCTTTATAAAACGATGCATGCAATTTCAAATGTAGTTAAAACATGTTTTGAATACTCGAATATATTAAATACACAGTGCGAAAAATATTTGAATTTCGCCAAACAGTGCAAAATTATAATATTCAAAGAAAACAAATGCTCTAGAATATAAGGTCAAACAGGAACTATGTCAAAAATGAGTCTAGAAAAATAGTAAATGACATAAAGCCTAACTTCTCATGGAATTGAGTGGTTAAGCGTTTAGGCAATATGTACTTCAACATAGCGAAACCATATTCAGTTTTCGATCAATGCAAGATATAAGTATATCGTATTCTAGGGCCCTATAACGTAAAACTATAGCACTACGTTTTTATTCCAATCCTGACAGATGACCGTATTGCTTATTTTTCACAGTTTGGCAATGTTCCCGTAATCGGTCATTAAGACATCTCCCTGTCTGTCCGATGTATTTTTTCCCCATAGGACAGCGGAAGCTCATATACAACAGCTTCTACGCATGCCACTGGCGCTTTTCGATGATTCGTAGATCATACGGCAGCTGGCTTACGGTACGGGTCCGTTAATCGACATATTTTTGCCAGCTTTTCTGGTGCGGAAAAGATCACTTTTCTGTCCACGCGGCTAGCCATTTTCTTATGTTTAAGTGCCGTTCTATGCAGGTAGGGCACTACCGCTACCTTCCTTCTACGTTCCGTCCCTTGATTTGCCGTGTCCCGAATTGTGCTATCTGACCTGCGCCTTTTTAGCAGCCCCTCGACGACCGAAACTTGCACTGATTTCGGAAACCCTGCTGCTGATAACCTTCCCGATTTATCCATAAGACTCGTATAGATCTTATGGTGGCAAGACGTCTTTAGAGCATTTCGAAAGCACAAGTTGGCAATGCTGCTCTTGACGAGCTTCGAGTGGGCTGACCTATACGATAACAACGGCTTATTAGCTCTAGGTTTATACTCCCAACACGTGTGCCGTTCCATGAACTCGAGCTGAATATCTAGGAAACGCAGCACGTTATTGGTGGGTTCTTCAATCGTGAGAGTAAGTGGGCGAAGGCCTGCAGAAAAAACTTCGTAAAGCTTGCCTACTGTAAAACGTGCGTCTGGTTAAAAAAGAACGAGATAGACGTCAACGTATCTGACTTTAACCACCCTGTGCTCCGACAAGGTACGGGACAGGTTTCTGTTATGGTGAGCTAGAAAAATGTCACTTAGTATGGGCACCAAACATGAACCGATGCAAACCCCTTGCTTTTGAATGAATATGTCGTCATTCCATGCTGCATATGTAGAGTGAAGGTAGCAATTAGGCATATCTAAAAAGCCCTGAACGGACAAACCGGCTGAATTTTGGAACGACACCACGCCATACCCGTCTATGCACTCCTCTACACAAGTTATTAGTTTCTTTTGAGGCAAGGAGTAGTACAAGTCCTTTATGTCAAAGGAGCAAGCTGATAAGCTCTTGTCAGAATTTTCTTTCAGGAAATCTAGGATTTCTGCAGAGCTCCTAACCAAACATGGGTCGTCAATATTAAGAATTCGGAGCTTATCTTGCAAGAAAAGAGCGAACTTTTTCTTCCATGACCCTGTTTCTGAAACTATTACCCTTAATGGGTAATCGGGTTTGTGCGTCTTCGCACTAAACATAATTTCAAGGCAACCAGATTTCGCGTTGTCAATTTCACGAACCAACTGACTAAGGTCTGCCTTCTTACAAAGACGCTTTGCTTCTAGCTTGATTATTTTGAGCGATACATTACTACACTAGTCGAACACAGAGGCAATCGCAGAGCAGGCTTTTGTATTAAAGTCACCTTCCTTGAGGACAACAAAGCCACCTTCTTGTCCGCTGGCAAAACACACAGACCGTTCTGCCTCAAAAACGAAGTTGCGCGCTTAACCGGTACGCGTGAGACCCTCGGTTTGTTGCGCGAAACCACATCGACCCCTTCAGGGATACATCGGTTCACTTCAGCTTGTGGGGCGCACTTTGAAATCCTTCGCACAATGCTCAGAAGTTCCGGCGCACTCCACCTTGGTTCTACGGCGAACTTGAGGCCAAGTTCAAGAATACCTTCAACGTAGTCTGGAAGACAAACCTCGCCGAAGGTTCGTACGCCACATGGTCCGGTAGGTTTCTTCTTAGGGATGCTGTCACGCAGGCCGGGTAAGGTCCTCTGCCACAGAAATTCCGTGCCGCTACTGATGATCGCCAGGAAGTCGGTCCACTTCCTGCAGGCGCCCTGTTGTCTCCCTGGAGCGTCCAGCGTCGCTCTCAGCAAACCTTTCACCACCCTCGCTTGCCTTTGCCACTCACTTCTCATTATCTTTAGGACTCTGATGCCATGGCCAACGGAAGGAGCAAGGCCACCAAACAACCACAGGACCTCGTTCGGCAAATGCTTACAGCGAATGTAGAAGGAAAGTGACCGAGCTTGGCAATTGGCGTAGATGAGGATGGGGGCCACTGAACGTGGTTTTAACGATGAACACAGAAAAGAGCCCGATGTACTAGAAATAAATTTCAGCATTGCAATTTGTTGGGCGTGTTGGTAAACTGAAAGCATATTTAGCGCCAGCAAACAGGGACGGAAGGGAGACGACACCACAATGCGCTAACTTCAACAACTTGATTTTCAGGAAACACACCTATATAACCCATGCACAGTGGCGCCACCTTACCCAAATCTTACCCATCCAAAAAAGCCGTCTCCTTATCTAACAAGTCGACTGAAGGGGCACTAACACACGCGTCACTATTCCGCCAAATAGCCTGAGCCTCAATAATCTCTCGCACGTCTTTATCTTTGTGCTTCGCAAGAACCCGGCAGGATCCATACACCGGCGCACAGCCGTATTCTTGACAGTGGGTTGACAGATGACCGTATTGCTTATTTTTCACAGTTTGGCAATGTTCCCGTAATCGGTCATTAAGACATCTCCCTGTCTATCCGATGTATTTTTTCCCACAGGACAGCGGAAGCTCATATACAACAGCTTCTACGCATCCCACTAGCGCTTTTCGATGATTCGTAGAGCATCCGGCAGCTGGCTTACGGTACGGGTCCGTTAATCGACATATTTTTGCCAGCTTTTCTCGTGCGGAAAAGATCACTTTTGTGTCCACCCGGCTAGCCATTTTCTTATGTTTATGTGCCGTTCTATGCAGGTAGGGCACTACCGCTACCTTCCTTCTACGTTCCGTCCCTTGATTTGCCGTGTCCCGAATTGTGGTATCTCACCTGCACCTTTCTAGCAGCCCCTCGACGACCGAAACTTGCATTGATTTCGGAAACCCTGCTGCTGATAACCTTCCCGATTTATCCATAAGACTCGTATAGATCTTATGGTGGCAAGACTTCTTTAGAACATTTCCAAAGCATAAGTTGGCAATGCTCCTCTTGACGGGCTTCGAGTGGGCTGACAGTCATTTACACCCTTAAGGGCGTTAAAATTTTTAGAGTGTGGAACACTTGCTTAGAGAGCAAGACAAAAATAATTACCATTTTCTTTACTCGGCACTATAACTTTCGAGAGCCTCGGATTAGCTTTCCGCGATGCTGGAAGGCCTTTTGCAGGACTAGCTTAATTCAGACTGTAAGGCATGCTGCTATTACTTGCCGAAACTATTTTATTCAGGAGCGGATACTTCATCCATCGAACCAAGTAGTCACGCAATGTAACCTGCAGCGAGCAGTTTGAACGCTTGTCAAAGAATAACAGGTATTGGTTTTCTCGGTGGCATTCGTTCTTGTAACCTGGTCATTCTCGGTAACGCTGGTTTTGTACCGTTCGTGATCTCTGTCGCGTCGGTTCCGGTATTATTGATTTTCCTCGGTCTTGTTTGTTCTGACGCCCTCGCTTGAGTCGGTTTTACTGACATTGGTGTTTCATGCCTCGTCGATGCCAGCAGGATTGTTCGTGTCCGTTCCAGTGCCGTCGGGTTGCGTGGTCGTGCCGGCCTGAGCCCCCGCGGATGTCCTCTTCTCGCTTGCTAGAACGGCAGTGCCTCGGGCGTGCCGGTTCCTATGTGGGCTGTGTTAGGTGTCGCTGTGCCTTGAGCGTCAACTGCGTCGCCCACCACGTAGCCTGTATAAGGTTGAGAGAATCAGGCATTTCCACCTTGATCTCCGCCGGAGCCCTTGTGTTTGCGTTTGCGTTTGAGTTTGCGTTTGCGTATGATTTTTTTTACTTGTTTAATAGCTTCGAGAGTGACTGCACTTCCGACGGCGGAGCCCGCACCCATGGCCACTCCTTTCATTAGAGTATCAGCTAAATTTCTTTTGCGTAGCGAGTGAACTGCAAGTGAATAAACATTACCATTACAATTGCTTTGAGGATGACCAGCAAATATGGTTATTCTGCGCTTTTTACGGCTCCTTCTGACTCTGGGCAGGGAAATATATTTTCCACTTTTAGTAAGTTGGTTTCCGCCACGCCCTTCTTCGGATAGTGACGCAGCACGTTTTTTACGTAACAGATGCTGAAGTGCACTTCGCGCGCTCAGTTCGCGGGGAAATGAAGGATTGCCGCTTTCCTTTCCATTTTTGCTCACAACTTTGTTGTTATTCCAATCGAGATTTTCTTCACTGAGAAAGCCGTATCTCATATAGCCGCCGTCAGTTGAGACTGCAGTGCTACCGGCATGAGCGTCGCCGTTGGTATTGCTGTCGTGGTAGCTTGTCATGCCGGATCTGGGTCCCCATTCGAAGTCTTCTGGGGCAGCGAAATTGCCAATCTCGAGGCAGGCGCCTGCACTGCAATGGCCCGTAGGCTAGTGGAAAGAAAGAACAGTCGACGAAAATTATTAGCGATCCTTGTTTGAAGTGAGCAATACTCAATTTATAACTCTTCATGTTATAATCCGTTGCAGCTATGACCACAAATTTCGAAATTATTTAAATAACTCCGATATAAGAAGCCAGACAGCTCAGCGAAATGGGAGACGCAGAATACAGCAAATGAAGTAAACAACACCCTATTGCGACCATGTAGAACATCGCATACGATTTCAGGCGAAGCTGTTGCTCATGAGTAGCTGTTTTAGAAATTTTATTTGCGGTTATTTAAACCCCATGTTTTAAACACTGCGCGCACACTACTTATCCGATACTCACCCGTGTAAACAGCTGTTGGCATACAAGGCTTTCGAGCGCTTGCCTTGCTAGTTTTTTGTAAAAGCCATGATTCACCTACCCATAGGCATCTTGGCAGGCACATCAGCCTATATGTTACTTCATTTTCACCCAATGTTGTTTTGGAGGAAGTTGTAGGTCTCACAGCTTCACAGACCTAATTCTGTGTTGTTCGTAAAGCACACTTATAGCTCGCGGGAGCGTTGGCTTGCGTAACTGAGTGCAAAGACAATTTTTCATCTGTTTTAAGTGAGGCGTTGCAGCACAATGAACAGTCCTATGCACCGTTTATCAATATGAGCAAAACGTTTGACCGGGTTTCCCATAGCCTTCTTTTACCCAAGTGTGACTGTTGAACTTAAGAGGTTCCTTAGTGGCGTTCTACAGGAAGTTTTGGTCAGATAGACATACAACTTGTGCATCGTTGCAATGAACGCAGTAACCTCTCCCTAAGGAAAGGAGGCGTATTCCAAGTTTCTTCACTCAGTCCCTAATTACGTGACATTTTCCTAATTACATGACATTCTCCGTAGTTGTTTTGTCTCCCACTCCATGGAGCCACCGTACAGACGCGATCTTTGGACTATAAGAAGCATTTATAAAAAAAATGCGTTATCCTGATCTATGATCACTGTAAACAAGCCTAAAATATTTTTTGTTTTGTTGTCATAACCGATTAAAAATGGCGTTCTCAAGATCGTCGTCTACACCGGCATCGATAGTGCCCATCGTCTGCTTTTTGTTAAAAAGTGTAGCCGAAATGCGAAGCATCTTTATCACTACAAGCTGTGATCTTGTTTTTCTGAGTAATCGAGACCATTTTACGTCGATTTGGGCTGCGTGGACGCACTACTTTTTTGGTCGGAATTTTGATGGCCCGCTACCCGCACGCTGATGGTTTTCTGAGCACAAAACATTTTGCCCTAGTTATTCAGGAAGTCCAGCTCCGGTCATGGCCACTACTTCTCACTGATCAGAATGACTTATGCTACTTTGACTTATGCCTCTGTGAGCGCTGCTTGCTCCATTTTTTAACACTGACACTCACGCGCTATACAAAATCAGAACCGCTTCAATTTATTTGAGATAATTTATGTACCATAAGAACGCTAATTGCAAAAGGAATCTGAAAAAAGCAAAAACAAATCGAGAGACCCTTCGGCTAATCTGCATGAGCTATGTGATAGAGTTCCCATTAATGCCGATATTAACCAGCAAACCACTAGTGGCTCGGATTGAATGATACGTCCAAAACTTGGAAGAGAAAGTACGTCGTGCTGAAGTCGCCAGAAGTGGCATGTGACGGCTTTTCCATAGAATAAATCGACTGGCATCACATGGGAATGGACCTATTAGGTTGCTTACTATGCTGAATATCATATTCTTGCGCCGCTGAATCCATCACGCGACAGCGCATACTCAGCTCTATCAGTTTAGACATTAGCACTGTGTGCGGCTCGTTAAAATACACTAAAGCCTATACACGTTAGCATTATAATAAGGCTGATGTATTCTCGGTCGTCGTAAATTCAACAGACGCTCCTACAAAATGCGTACACTACATATATTAGGTGATTTAGGCTCCTTACGAAACAATATGAACATTATGTATTTACTTACACTGCACGGTGTTCCATCAGGCTCAGACTGCATAACAATATAGAAAGGTGGTCTTCGGTATGTTATAATACATGGAAATCGGCAGGGAGTCAAAGCGGAAGTCTGAAAAAAAAATATTTTTCATCTAACGTCAAGGCACATATAAGAAGTACAGGTCCAATACGCTTCTTCTGGCGCACAGTTGCGGATAAGCGACGGCCAAATTCACTTATCCACCAATTTATCTTTGCAGATAAAATGACCTGCAGGGCTTGTTACGTTGTCGAGCTACAGGCCTCTTTCACGAGTGTAGGTGGAAAGCCGCAGAGGCGCGCAAAGGATCTCGCCCCTCTTCAACTACATTGCGGCACATGCGAGGAGAGAGCCGCTGGCTCCGCGCATGCTCTGATGCGCTCAAACATTCGAAGTTCTTATTTTTGATTTACGGTACGAAATCCCTATTCCACGATGTCTTATGCTGTTTGCCATGTACCTGCGATACTGGTGTGCTTCAGGGCCGTTGCTTTGGGCGGATACTGAGAGTAAGCATTGTACGATTCCGCTTCGATATTCACGCTTGACTACTCGTACCACTTGTTCCATGACCCGGAGCTAGTGTGCTTCCGTCAAGTATTACGTGGTTCGCACAGCTGGAACAGGCATCGCTGGGGCACAAAGCGGGTAGTACCTTATACCTAGTCGAAGTGCTCGCCTCTCCGTTTTCTGAGATGGCGTCTTATCTTCCGGTTTGCCATTGGTCCACGTGTCGTAGCCTTGCCCAGTTTACAAACACAGTGTGGTATATCCTCGCGAAGTCTCTTAAAACTGCACATTCCCTTGAATATTTTTCCAGTTTACCTTGCAACTGAGCACGTAGACTCCTAATATAGAGCCAGATGCACGGGGAACAGTGCTATCCTTATCCAAGTTATCTATTGTAAAATATATAATACACGATGACACAAACAATGGTATTATGTCAGCAGTGACGTACCGCATCAGGATTATATTTTTCCTAATGCAACTATCCTTAATCACGTGAGATCAGTTAACGAACTTTTTGATAACTGGATTCAGGGCGGAAATGTTTACAACAAACTGGCTATTATGTTCCGAAAACGCGATTCAGTTCTTTCTAGTGTGACATTTCTGCCAGAATAATTATTTGTCACGAAATATGAAATAAGAAAATGCGCGAAATGCAAGACCAGCCGCATGATTGCACGTCCACGCGATGCGACGTCAGTGCTGCCAGGCGTTACTCGTACGAGTTAGCACGAAGCTGTCAGCACTTCGCGTAGTTTGTCCCCATCACAGATCGCTTTCAACATATGGTGCGCGCGGGCGCGCCATGCGAAGCCGCCGCACCAATAGAAGCCCCTCTCCCCCTCCCCCTTCCCTCGGCCTCTTGCGCGCGACTGAAGACGACGTGCTTCGTCCCCGCCTTCCTGGTTTGCTCGCGCGAGAATGAACCACCATAATCGGCTCACCTTCGCATGGTTTCACTCGCACGAGATTGAACCACCATAATCGGCTCACCTTCGCATGGTTTCACTCGCACATAGAACATTCGACGCGTGGCGACGACGTTATCGCCCTTGGGCTTTACGCGGCACGTCAGAGCGACGACGCCATGAGCGACGACGGCAGAAAGCGCCTGGGGACTTCGAATAATTGTTATGGTAATAAAGATATTTAAGCGAGATATCTCGCTACTTCGCAAGTGAACTGACGCACATCATACGATTTTTACACGCATTCACGCATTTAATGGAGAGACCGGCAGCTGCCTATAGGAACGCAGATGTTCATTGACCTGGAACGCTTATGCTACATCAAAATATCTCCAGTTACAAACAGTCCTTCTTCCTGATATATTTAGACAGGGCAAGACTCGCACTAAAGAAACTTCTCTTATACGTAAGTGTTGTCTGGAATTCACCACCGTCGCCAAAGTCCCCACGTTCACTATAACGCTTAGTCAGCGTACAGTGTCAGCCAACGCGTAAGTGCATATACGCGTGACTTTTGCCAATACAAGTCATAGTTTTATTTATTTACCTTTGTGCTTAAAAGATATTTTCAATGAAAAACCTATGCGGTGTCGCTTAATAAACTGCTGTTATGTTGCGCGCTCAGCACGCAGTCTTCAGTTACGCATACTTACAACAGCGGGCGGAACCAGTCGCTGACAATGCAAAGTGCTCACGTAGTTTGATTCAGTATGGCATTGTCCACCTGAGGAGAAAAAAAGCCCCTGGTAAGAGAAAGACGTAACAGTTTTTGAATGCTTACTGCACTGCTTCAATTAATGCCATACCCTAGTAAACGCGAGAACTGATTTTGTTGTCTTTGTGCCCAATACAGATGGATTATCGCATGGACTCGCCCACTCAATGAACACCGTGTAACGTTTCTGAAAGTGATGGACTTACAAGGTCTGAAAATAATCCACGTAGATATATATATACATATTCTGTGCTCTCAAGACTTGAGTGAGGAGCATTGTAGGTGTTGCTAACATGTTTAATGCAAGGTTTTACTTCCTGCCTCCACTGTATCAAGGCTTGCAAGCTTAATTTCTGGGCCTAAAATTTCACTACTCACCCACAAAGCAGAGGAAAACGCTGATGACACGGGTACTAGCATGCATTCTGAGCACTGACGAGGTCTTGCAATACGGGTCACTGCCAGGAGAAGCTTATATGTTGCTGTAGTTAGACAAAGAAATGATTGATAGCATTTTATATGTAGTACTATAAGAATTGAAGCTTTTGCACTTTAAAAAGTATTTTTTTATTGATCGGTCAAATCCATCAGAGCTTCCATTGCGAACAAAACAATATAGTGGAAGAGCACAACTTTATTTTTTTTTTGTCCCGGTTTCAAGGTAAAATGCATGCAATTTATATCGACACTCAGGCTACGCGTCCTTGTCGCAGGTTTTTGAGGATAGAACAAGGGTACGTGCGACTAGGTGTAAAAAGAAACGAGAACAAAGAGTTACACTGCACCAGACCGCACTTACCGAAAAAGCTGATGGTTTTAAGAAGTCAAAAACGAAAAAATTCAAAATGAGAATTCTCGCATTGACTGCACGACATCGGCACTGCAGCTAAAGACAGAAAGACCGCTGCAATGGAAATGAAAACATACGCTTCACCTGGAGTTTTAGTTATAAGCATGGCCGTGGCCGAATTCCATGTTCTATGGAAATCAGTTTACCTAGATAGATTCCTGCGAGCCCACGGCACTAAGAAGAAGAAAGGAGAAAAGTTGAGGAAGAATGGAACCAGTAGTTTAAGTTTTCGAACATTTGTTTTATGAGAAAGGTTCTTAAATGATTACATTGCACGGTATTTTATATCCAAACTTGTCCATGACCACGTGAACCCCTTGAGCAAGCTGGCAGATGCCAGCTGTCAGCCTTTGTGTCGGCGTTTATTCGCAACGGTGACTCACCAGTGGAGCATAGCGCTGTCGCACTGGCTCTATCATTGTGATCACACGAAGGACGGATCATCGTATTTCTCAGGGGAGAGCATGATGGGTGGCTACGGCTGTCGCTACATTGAAAGCCGGTGCCCAGCCAACCAACCTAAATGATCCTCTTAAGACATATCGCAGGATCGACTTAGTCTCGAAAGGTAGCAAAACGAGAAAAAAATAATAAAAGAAAACTTCACACATGGTTAAGGAAAAAAATCTACTTCTTGTAACTGCCGACCAGAAATAGCAAAATTACTTGGCCAAACTAAATTTGACTCCTCTAATTCATCTTGCATTACGATGAATGTACATACACTAGCTTCTAGTGTACAAATGTCATAAAAAGACAGGCTAGTTTTGCGTAGAGCAGGAAGCATTTCTTACCTTTACAAAGAACCACGCTTTTATATAATAGTGTTGATGGATGGGAGAAGTGCTATCATAGTAAAAAAAAAGCACGGCTAAGGAAAGGACTGCGGGCCAGAAATGCGGGCCAGCTTCAAAGATATTGTCTCATACTAGGTCGGATACGTATCCTGCGCGCTGAATAAAGAAATCGTGCTTTATATGGATGGATGAGTTTAGAGACATTTAGAACTGCTTTTATTCGATTTCCTTGTCGTCTTGCTATCAGAAGTATGCAATGGAACCGGAAGATATACTGAACACTGACACATTTCCAAGCCCAATGTTGCCGATTGGGTTGGAATTGGGTGTTGCATGCTACTGAAATTCACCTGTTTTAAAAGTTGGAGACAGTTTATTTATCTATTGATTAATACAGTCAATGCTTAACTTTACAGAGGGGAACATCACAGAACCAGAAAACTTACGAATGAGACAGGTATATAATATGCGCAGAGTAGGCGTAAAACTCACAGCGCAGAAATACCTGAGAATTCAAGTTACATCAATTCTAGTTGTTATAGAAAACTCATAAAAATATTTCCATAAATTCTACATAAAACAAACACAGTCACGCATATTCAGCGAAATGTTATTAGACATGGGTGTCGCAAAGTGGCCACTGTCTGTCGAGGGCAAGCGATTCCATTCTGTACACATTATGGGGCATAAAGCGCGCGAATGTGCTTAAAGACTCTCTGAAACGGGTTGGACACATTTTCTAGACATATTTTATAGAGGTACAACTACAGTTAAACATTCGCGCCACAATTTAAGTGACGCTTCTCATATAATAGTGCTACGGACAATTACAACTTACTCTCCTCACTCGGGACGCTTTGTCTCATGGAGGAAGGAAACTGAGGAGAGGCCCTACCCCCTCCACGCGCTAGGAGAAAAGTGTGGAGGAAATGACGTAATAGGTTCTCCTTTTTTTGCTGTTTATTATTTGCTGTAGCAGCCACGCCTTTCGGGCCACAATGGCGGCTTTGTTATGGTTATGGGCGCTCACACGTGTTGGTCCGTAGGTTTCGTACCGTGGCAAAGGCGCCGTGCGGGCAGGTTTGCGTTGGTCTCCGTGTTTTGTTGTGGTGTGTTATCTGGACCGGGCTCTCCCGGATGTTGCTGTGGCCAGGTGCGACAGGAGGAACTAAAGTTCGTGAAATGAACGCGCATGCAACGCCGTACGCAATGTACCTTGCCACGGCTATTGCAACGGACGAAGGAAAACGTGAGAAATTTTGCCCTCTTTGGCGGAATCATGCTAACGTGCCATCGCAAGCCGAAACCGATGCGTTTCAGAATATGTACAATGAACGCCTTGCAGGTCAGTGATTCCTCCGTTTGACAGCGCATATGGTGCATTTGCGGCACGTAGAACGTACGTGATGAATTCACAGTTTGTGTTCACTAACAACTTGCTTTCGTGCATATTAAAACACACCTTGCTTAACTGATGCTTGTTCCTCGCAGTACTCGCGACAGCACGAGGTCTTTTAAGCAGAGCGCATTCGAGGTTCATGCACACCTGCACAGGTATACCTCAATACACGTGCTGATAGAGCGTTACGCAGGATATGTGCATTTCCCTGCCCTCGGCACCGTGCGCCTGCCAGCCGATGCTTCATCCTGGAAGATGGGAAAGAAGCGGCTGCTTTGACTTATGGAACGAATCCTCCCTACCGCAGGCGTATCTTATATTTGCGCGCGAGAAGCGCAGAGAAGTGAAGGTTAGTGGATGCGCTGCAAGAGTGAGCAAGGCTCCACAGAACGTACGCCTGCGAACACATCAAACGGCTGTTCCATGGTCGCACGTAGGCCGGTTCTACGCGCGTACTGTTCTGCACCGTGCGCCGGCTATCGCCAAACGTTGGTTCCGTGATGCTTCACTTACCGTGGTAAGAAGGCATCTCAGGCCGCAGTCAATAAATCTAAACGCGGAGTCAGAAATGACATTCTGCTTCCTTGCCGGCGCGCTGTCGAAGTGATGCACGGCCACCCGAATTTTGATCAATAATAGACAACGCTTCCTCAAGCGAGAATGTGTTTGTGCTCATAAACTCCAAATGGATCGCAAATGGGCCGGTGTGTCGTACGTGTCTCCAGCGCGTTCTTGCAGTGCAGTGAGAATGCGTAGATTTTTTGCGGACGTCTAGCTCGCAAGTCCGTCTGAGAGCCCCAGGTTGCCCAAGCTGAGAAAAGGAAGTGGAAAGCAGCGATGAAGGTGACCTTCTTGTAAAAACACGCAAGGACTGAACAGCGACCTGTACCTGCGGTTGATGAGAACAGTTCAGTTGGCAAGCCTTATAAGGCATGCTTATTTTAATAAAAGCCGGTAAAAGCGGCCGATTCGACCTCACTGCCATATTTGCCAAGTTCATTATGAACTTCTTTCAACACGATTTCGACAACGTTAATGCTATGAGATATCGCGATTGTTTAGTATTGCTGCGGGGCGCGCGCGTCCGAGCAGCCCTTTTGCGCGCAGCACCGCGCGGTTTCGCGAGAAATGTAAACAAGAGAGGAGAGCTGGCCCGATAGGCGGAGCAACGCCACGAGCAACGCCCAGTTCCGGCTTCACTTTAGCTTCGCAAAGAGTGACGTCAGGGCCTCTCCTGAGTTTCCTTCATGGAGGAAGGAAGCTGAGGTGAGGCCCTACCCCTCCGCGCGCTAGGAGAAAAGTGTGGAGGAAATGACGTAGTAGGTTATCGTTTGTTTTGCTGCTTTTTTTTTATTTCTTTGCCGTAGCGGCCCCGCCTTTCGGGCCACAATGGCGGCTTTGTTATTGTCTTGTGCGCTCACACGTGTTGCTCCGTAGGTTTCGTAAAGTGGCAAAGGCGCCGTGCGGGCAGGTTTGCGTTGGTCTTCGTGTTTTGTTGCGCTGCGTTATCTGTACCGTGCTCTACCGGATGTTGCTGTAGCCAGGTGGGACAGGAGGAACTAAAGTTTGTGAAATCAACGCGCATGCAACGCTGTACGTAATATACCGCGCCACGGCAATGGCAACGGACGAAGGAATATCCGCGGGAAATTTCGCCCTGTTTGGCGGAATCATGCTAACGTGCTTAGGATTGTTTAGTATTGCTGCGGAGCGCGCGGGTCCGAGCAGCACGGTTGCGCGCAGCGCGGCGTGGTTTCGCGAGAAATGTAAACAATAGAGGAGAGCTGGCCCGACAGGCGGAGCAACGCCATGAGCAATGCTAAGTTCCGGCTTCGCTTTCGCTTCACAAAGAGTGACGTCAGGGCCTCTCCTCAGTTTCCTTCCTCCGTGCTTTGTCTCCTGAATTCGTTCGCCGACTGACTCGGGGTAAGCTCCACCTTCACTGACTCTGCGTCATGATGTGACGTCGTGTAGTCTACTTCCGGTTCCCTCCGAGCCAGCGTGCGAAGCCTCTCCAACCTCTCCGCTGGCTGCTTTGCTGGGGTACCCTAGCGAGAACTATCCAAGCAGCGTGCGTTGCGAGTGCCCTGTCGAAGCGGCAAACGTGTCCACTGTTCTTGTAACCGCAGGCAAGCCGGGCATTTTGACGGGTTTACGTGGAGGCGTATACTAAAGCCCCTCCATACTACTACCACTCGTCTGAAGAGGCTTTAGCGTAAACGTGACTGCCCTGTAGGGTGTAGTCAACTGGTCGCGCAGAGGTAACCCAGCCAAGCACAGAGCTAATATTACTGTAACCAACTCTAAAACATTTTAAAGTTTTACGTAGGCAGCGTGTTCACAATTATGCTCCTGGAGAAAATTTACGCATAGCAGCGATGTTCGGTACGCTTAGTTACTGCTATGTTAGCTCTGTGTTTGTCTGGTTGAGCTATGTGCCACCAGATGGCTCCACCATTCAGGATGGTAACATCTGCGCCACCACTCATCCGGCAAAATGCCCAGTCCGCCTGCGCTTACGTTAGTCTGAATACCGGTAGTAATACTCAGGCGTGAAGTGACCGGATACCGAGAGGCCGATGCACTACAGCCACTTCGCTCGCATGTTGCCTTGCAGAGGGGCATGATGTTGTAGCTTGACACGTCGCCAGTAGCTATATTTGCAGCAGACAACGTAATAAAGGAGATTTATAATGATCGCGAAAAGGAAGCTCGAGACCAACGGTAACTCCCGCATCTTGGGTCAGCGCGGAGAACGTTGCAACAACAGCGTAGACCACTATCTCTGGGCAGGAAGTGCTTCACTGTAGGGAGAAATGGTTGTGCATTCTCTTTCTCTTCCTGAATAAAAAACAACAAACTAATTAGGCAACATTGCAACTATTACAAACACTTGTTCGACATTCAGTTGAAGAAAGCTATCGATGACACAACCCCAGTAGGTAAATCCGATAGCTCGCCCAACCAACGTGTGTTCAGCTTTCTACGCTGGTTCTCAAAGGGGCGGCTGGAAATTCAGGCGAGCGGCGCCGCTGCGATCGGTAGCGATGCACATTTTTAAAAGTTTATATTAAATTTCAAACATTGTGCGGAGCGCCTCAATCCTTCTCCTAGTAAACAGAACGCCTTGCCATAATGACTCAGTGTGTTTGTACACGATCGTAGAAATCGTTTCAGGCTTGCTTTAACTATTATAGCGAAGGACAACGACGTGTTTTAGTGATGAAAGCTAGGTGAAATAAAAGGTGGTGGATGTATCAAATGCTGAAGGTGGTGAGTTTTCTGAAATGAGTATGTTTGAAAAGTAGCGGACGATCGCAGTTTTCCTTTGATTTGTGTGACACTAGTACTATGGGAGATGGACAAAATAAAACGAGTGGCTCGTTTATTCCCTGCATCCAGTTTGTTATTAAAACCTTGCAAGGGTGAGATATTGATGACGCATACCTAAAAGCCAAGTTTATTAGCGTATGGCATATGCATCCCGCTGCAACTCTTTTTTAATACCTGTTTGTAATACGCGCCCCCCACAACAACTTGACCTGCTTGCAGTCGAGCAAGACGTGTTTAGTGGTGTCGCTCTTGCGAAGGACATGATACGTACCGCCTTAAGGTACCAGATAAGGCATACGGAGCGTGGTACCTTGGGGAGTTACGTCTCATGCTTGTCGCAAAAGCGGCACCACTCCTGGCTTTGCACTGGCTCTGCTACGTGGGCGGCTGAGCCAAATGCGTGGTGAAATGGCCAGTCACCCGCACTTATTGACATACGTGCTAAGCATACGACGAAACTTCGTCACCGAGTGCGGGTAACTGATTGTGGCAAGGTCCGCGGCGATGACAGAGCAAAGAAATTTGATGCATCGACTACCATCTTAAACTTACAAACAATTACACGCTACTCAAGGATTTCTGCGACAGTCAACGACGACCCACAGACGCCTAACCTGCACCTCCTCAACCTGTGGATGCAGCACCGCCAAGCTTAACACAGAGCTAAATGTAACCCATTGCCACTCCAAGCCCGCGTTTTGTCAAACCGAATGAATGCGCTTGCTCTGCGTGGCGGAAAGCTACTGTCACATAATCGCAGGCTCGATTCGTGTGAGAAGCTCTCGAACCCGTTTAATAACATTGACAATTGCGACACGAGAGAAAAAAAGCAAAGAAGTGGAGCAAACATACGGTATGGAATGTGTAGTGCAATGAAGTCTGTCGGACATAGTGAGCAAAAGGGTTGCGTAGATATTTATACAACTATGCATATAATTTTAAATGTAGTTGAAGGTGTTGTGAATAGTCGCATATAATAAACACGCAATACGAAAAACATTTGAATTACGCTAAACATTCCAAAATTATAATATTCAAAGAAAACGAATGCTCTAGAATATAAGGTCAAACAAGAACTATGTCAGGAACGAGTTTCGAATAATAGAAGATGACATATAGAATAAGTACTCATCGAGTCGAGTGTTTCAGCAATTATGCAATAAACACGTCCTCACATTGAAACCATAGTTAGCATAAAATCAAGGTAAGGTGTAAGTATGTCGTATTCTAGTTTCATATGTCGTAAAGATAAGGGGTTACTTTTACTATGCGATAACGCGAAGGATCATTTCTGCTGCTGTTTTTTTTTTAATAAACAGGCAAACTTGGGCTACAATTTATTTACAAGAACAATTTTAGATCTCAGGGGCAGGAGAACTGATGGGGCATCACATAAGGTACCCGCCATTATCACGAGCACTTGGTTCTAAACAAACTATTTTTGAATATTCGAAACAGTGGTGTTACTCCTGACTAGAAAGCACCAAATTAGATACGAGTAAAAGAAAGTGTAGTAAAACTACGCTAAAAAAGACGGGTAAACAATGCCTGCTGCGCGAAAAGATGGCAATAAATCTAGATAGAGTGATGCAAGTTTTATTTATGTGAGCGTCCCATATCATAGTGCTAGTAAGAGTTACACCAAGACAAATAAATTCATCACCATATGCAATATTACTACAATTTAAGACTAAAGTCCATCAATTTGTAATGTACATGTTCTTGAGGTGAAAAGTCATCGATTTACTGTTACCTTTGTTAATTTTTCGTGAATTGTACAACGACCATTTCGCTAATGTTTAAAGAACCTGATTGGCAGTGGCACTTACTTTCAGAATGTTACCGGATGAAAATAAAGACAAGCAAGTATTGTCTCCATGGAAAATGAATTTTGCCTCCTTAGAAATATTAATAACGCCATTGACATGAACAATAAAGAGCAGAGCTGACAATTAATGGCCTTGCGGGATGCCATTCTAAGCATGATATTCATTTAGCTCCCGTTATCGGCATCGTTCAAGTTATACTTTGAGCCAAAAGCCAAAGCCATTATGCCGGCACTCAAGTGAGAATATCGGGGCAAGTTTTGATAACAAAATGACGCCTTCTGGGCAGCCAGTCAAAACTTAAGAAAATGCGTTCTCTGGCCCCCAACCCTTTATACAGGACCGCATTACATAGGTTGATTACTGCCCAAGCAACTGATAGGAATGTTATTTCCGAAGTCTTCCCAATTTTTGTTCACAGTATTACTCAAGCGGTAACTTCTGGAACGTTGAAGTTTTATCTGTAATTTTCGATAGCGACGTTCAAAGGGCAGAAAGTGGGTGCCATGCACTTCATCGTGATTTTTTTGCAGCTTAGACAGGGTTGCTTGTGGTCCTTTGAACGCTAGCGCTGCGTTAATGCTGCGGCACGGGCTTTACGTCACCTAGAGAGAAGGCGCCATGCTGAGTGGCGCCTCCTTCAGTCGCCTTCTTCTTCTAGCTGGGCGGTGTACTCTGCCTCGCTGGCGTCTTTCGATGCCTGTCGTGCCGCCTTCAGAGGGTTTCCTCTTCTAGCCGGGCAGCACCCAAAACGACCAGTGCACAGTTTGTCGTGGTGTGTTGCGGGCCGGTGTGTTGCGGGCCGGTGTGTTGCGGGCCGGTGTGGTGCGGGCCAGTGTGGTGCGGTAGAGTGTGCTTCGCGAACGCGCACTACAACCATTTTAAATTGTCGCTAACACCATCTCTAACCAATGAGCTCTGCCGGTGGCATTTTATGCTATCATCGAGTCTCGTTTACGAAAGAGCCAGCAATTTGCGGATTTGCAGGACTTCACAAGAATAGTTTCCAGTTACTACATACTGGAAATCAGAATTTAAGTATGATTCAATTACATAAGGGCGTGCCCTGTACGGCAATGAGTTTTAGTTTTGCAAAAAGAACACCGTGGTTGGGCGTGTTGAATGTCATTGCTGAAATAAATAAATATCCGTAATGTAAGTAGTTGGGTTTCCAATTTATTAAGTGTATGGTCTTTTTCATCACCGCAGTGCAGGTGCCATTCATCTGTTCCCAGTATAACCATACTGATGATCAGTAAGTGTGGAGTGCTTCATAAACATGAAAGTCACAGAGAGAGCTGCGAATCATTTGCTCCAGTCCCACTGAGACGTACGGACGCATGGATATAGGCCTACAGTTACTCAAAATAATCCTGCTGCGTTTCTTGGAAATGGCTGTAACTCTTGCTAGCTCCGTATCGCAGGGAACTCGTGCTGTGATTTATTAAATATATCTGTTAGACATGGGACGAAAAAGGATCATGCATACTTCAACGACCTACTATGGACATTAAAAGCGTCTAAGGAGAGCTATGAGCTAAAGCTTTAGAGTGAACCTGAATGTCATGTGGTGGCTCAAAAAAAAAAGACTGAATGGGTTGTTCGGTTATCCATAAAACGTGAACAGTTAGCATTGTAACTGCTTCTACCAACCTGGGAAATGATTTCTTTCAAGGCAGCGGCTAACCTTGAGCCACATAGTTTTTGTCTGCCTATGGTCTACCATCTGAGTAGCTCGGTCTGGGTATCTCTGTTTAATAGTCTATTCCAGTATGTCCATTTATCTTTTGGTTTGCGTAATATGGCTAAGTGTAATAAGTTATGTGCAGTAGGCATTCCTAGCAGAGCAAATTTCGCTGCTTCGTTACATAGGGATTTGAATCGGGCCACAATTTTAGGGTTTTTAGTGCTGATGACTTTAGCTAATAGGTTGTTTTTCTTTCTTATAAGAAGTATTAGCGAAACTTTCATGCATGACGCCTTATTTTTTAAAGGTGAAATATGATCGACAAGCAGTCGCTGTCGATTGGCAGGGCATCAAAATTTCAGAAATTCTTTCTGTGCGTTTTCAGACGTAGATTGTACGTAAATTCCGCTCCAATCTATAGATGTTGTGCGACCCTTATATGTTTAAAGAAGTACACCACTGTCATTCGCCACTGTACTTAGTTGTGTGACCGTTGAGAAGGACCACTTCTAAAGCCGTGTTGTTGAGGTAAAAATATATGTTCTTGCTCGAGAAATATACTGATATGTTTGAAGATAATATGTTCTAATATTTTACAAGATGTGCCTATAAATGATATTGGCCTGTAGTTAGAAGGTTCTTTGCAGTGGCTGGATTTATGTATAGGAATCACCTTCCCTTTTTTCCACTCATCTGGTCGTCATGCGGACGCGAGTGATTTGCGGTATATAATGGTAAGGTATTGGCTACAGCATTCTGCATACGTTTTAGAAAACATATTCGGGATATTATCTGGCCCATTAGCTTTCTTGATGTCAAGATTAGGCAACAGACTAAGAACTCCGGCACTAATAATGTTTATTGAATCGATGGTTTAAAACGGACAGGGCAGGGAGTGAAGTAAGCCATTATCTGAAATGAAAACTGAAAAGGAGAAGTCGAATATGCTCGCTGGAGTCGTTTTATCTTCTAGAGACCGTTCAGATTACACTCCTGATTACGGGCGAAAATATTTCCGAAACCTGTGTGAATAGTTTGTAATGAAGTCGGGAAATGTTCTACTGAAATACTGATGCTTTGAATGTTTTAACTTTCCTCTGAAGTCAGCGAGAGTGCTGATCAGTTTGTCGTTCAGAGATTTATTCGGCCGTCTTCTTTTAATAGTATGTCAAAGCCGTTTTACTCTACGCTTAGCTTGAAGGACCTGACGCGGTACCTCTGGGTTTTTCTTTTGTGGTTTGCAACGTTTCATGGGGATGAAGTTTGTTCTGGCGTGTAACACAATTGACTTAAATTTATATCAGAAAGGGTTGACATCACAACACCTTCCTGAAGCTGCTTGGAGAAAAACATCACACTCGTGTGCCAGGTGAGTGAGAATACGGTCATGAGCTGCTCTACGAAAATCAAGCAAAGCACGCTCCAGGTTCAGCTTCTTTGTGCTGCCTTCTAGCGAGAGTTTACATTTAGGTATGTCGTGGTCCGATATACAACCGACTATTGCCATCTCAAATGCGTAAGGTGGAAAATGGTAACTTATTAGTATGAGTATAATTATGCTGTTCGTAGAGCCTTGTGAGTGAGTTGGCTGGTCGACTACCTGGTAAAGCTTGAAATCCAGCATTAGATCCGTAAGTGTAGCGGATGTGGCTGAAGTGTAGTGCATGGCAATCTAGTTCGTGTCTGATAAATGCGAAAGATAAACGAAATGAGGGATTGGAGGACGTCAGTTGACGGTTTGGAGAAGTCGAACAGTAATCGCGACATTCTATAGAGATTTATAGAGTACCAGTGGCACCCACAACGATAATAGAAGAGAGAATAGTCTAGAGGAATTTGAAATCCCACAGATAACGCCAGAAGAAGTAAAGAAAGCCTTGTGAACTATGCAAAGGTGGAAGGCAGCTGGGGAGGATCAGGTAACAGCAGATTTGTTCAAGGATGTTGGGCAGATTGTTCTAGAGAAACTGGCAACCCTGTATACGCGATGCCTCATGACTTCGAGGGTACCGGAGTCTTGGAAAAACGCTTACATAATCCTAAGGGAATACATCTCCTTAGGACAGGTAGTGACTGCGGATCCGGATCATGAGACTGAAATAATCAGAAGAATAAGAATGCACTGGGGTGCGTTTGGCAGGCATTCTCAGATCATGAACAGCAGGTTGCCATTATCCCTCAAGAGAAAAGTTTATAACAGCTGTGTCTTACCAGTACATGTACGGGGCAGAAACCTGGAGGCTTACGAAAAGGGTTCTACTTTAATTGAGGATGACGCAACGACCTATGGAAAGAAGAATGATAGGTATAACGTTAACGGATAAGAAAAGAGCAGATTGGGTGAGAGAACAAACGCAAGTAAATGATATTTTAGTTGAAATCAAGAAAAAGAAATGGGGCATGGGCAGGACACGTAATGAGGAGGGAAAATAACGGATGGTCATGAAGAGTTACGGAATTGATTCCAAGGGAAGGGAAACGTAGCAGAGGGCGGCAGAAAGTTAGGTGGGCGGATGAGATTAAGAAGTTTGCAGGGACAACATGGCCACAATTAGTACATGACTGGAGTAGTTGGAGAAGTATGGGAGAGGCCTTTGCCCTGCAGTGGGCGTAACCAGGCTGATTATGGCGATGAATCGCTACATTATAAGTATTCCAATGCTTTAGCATATGGGCACAAAAGCAGACAGGAATAGTTTCACGTTATACCAGACCTGGCGACAGAGATGCCTGCCAGTCGAACTTGCTTATAACTCACAATTTTGGTGTCGTTGCAGTTTTGAACCAGTGATTAGGAATATGTATTATTCGTCTCGACAGCTTCGATATCACAAGGATAGTGTGACAATATCACAAGGATGAGGTCACGGTGCGCGATAACCATTGTGGAAAGCAGAGTAGTGCATGTGGCGTTTATGATGGAATATCGGATTGTTAACATGAAGTGTCTGTTTTTCCTAAAACGTGTATGCTTGATTTCTGGCGATGCGGCGGCGGTCTGATTCTCAAGAAAAATAGCTGTGAGCACAAAAACGAAGCGCCTATCACCGGGTGCTTCGTTTAACGATGCCACACTGCCGGGAACTGGGCTCGAGCAGGCAGATGGGGTCGTTCGAAAAAGGCAAAGCGGTTTACAGAACAAAATATATTGACACGTGTACATGCCTAGCTTCATCAGGCGACCACGGTTCATGGCCTAACAAATATCGCACAGCGCAGGAAGCGCCTGCATGTATCGGAAGTTTCTAGAATGTTATCCATGGTTACATCCGCTGTCTGTGACCGAACATTGTGTAATCTGATTACATGTGGGTGCTACGCGAATCAGGTAGAACTTTGTCGAAGGCACGCCGGTCCCAGCGATTACTCTGGAGCATTCGACGACTGACGTATAAAAGCCGACGCGCTTGACCCATTGATCAGATTTTGACGATCGCCGACTGTGTTGGCCGTTGCCGCGGTTCTTTAAAAGGAAGCTGAAGATTCTGTCGAATTCAACAAGACGCTCATATACGGATGCGGGAACCTTATAAACCATGTAGGTAAAATTTGGGGTTTTTTTTAAATTAGGAGCGACGTAATTTCGGTTGGAATTGCGCTGTAGCTCCGCCCCCCGTCGAATGCCGCGCGCTGCTGCTGACGCTGACGATGCGAGCGGAGACCGGAAACCGCGGTGTTGTGACGTCAACTCTAGTGTTTCGTTCCTTCGCAGCGTCCGCGACCGTGCCTGACCGTGCTTGTTTCTGCGTGTGTGCCATTGTAATCTGCTTCGATCGACCCTGCATTCCTTTGTTGCTGCGTCTGCGTGTATGTAGGGTGGTAGTCAACGTGCGTGGTAGTCAACGTGAGTGGCAATCAACGTGAGTGGTAGTCAACGTGGTAGTCAACAGATGAAGGTCACTACACGTACTGCATGAACCGGGAAGCTTTTCACGCGTTTAAACCGTCTTTGTAGATTGCCGACAGCTTTGGACAGTGCACAAATGCCGACGATCGCATCCCCGCTTACGTTCCACGAGGAGGCATGCAGGAACACAACACTACAGTTGTTTGACCGGAAACGAGCTCACTAGATAGGCGAAGGATCGGCGAGATCACTAGATCGCTTTGCAAAAAACATACTCACCAAAAAGCATTTCCAACACGAGGAGATCCCAAGACTTTGCTTTCGTTCGCGTCGAAAGCACTGCTCGCACCAGCATCGTTTGCTTCTTCGAGAGGCCGGCTCTTCGCAATCAGCTCGTACATGTAGGGAGTAACGCCGAACTCCTCAGAAAAACGCAGTCTCTCTAAATTTTCCATTACCGTCTCAGAAAAACAGCACCAAACTACCTGGCACCGCGCTTCATGTGTAGCGGCAGTGGTCGGTTACTAGTGTTGACGTCACAAGACGCCCGACCAATCACAGGCGGAAACGAGACGCGCGAGCTGGGTGTGTCCGCTGCTGCACTTTTCGTCGAAATAAAATATATTTGCGCTTTCTTTCGCTCAATTTCGATACGATATTCGAATTCGGAGGGTTGAAAACCATTATGTACAGATGTTCACTAATTTTTTCTGGAAAACCTTTCAGCTTCCCTTTAAGTGTAGCCTGTTTTTCTGGGTATAGGTTCACCCAATAAAAGTTAGTTTCATCTTTCACAGTATTGCTGCTGTGTTCTTCATACGTCACTCCACGTGACATCTAGTGAAGGTGCTTTTCGTTCATGTACCGGACGCCACTGAAAAGTCGTGATCCAAGCCCGGACCGCAAAGACAGCACCAACGTAGCCGCGGGCCATCGAGCAAGCCACCGTCTTCAACAGCTGCCCCCGGAACAGGGACTTCTACCTGAGAAGACCAAGAAGATTGTGGCCAAGGCAACCACAATGGCAGCCCCAGTGTCACCCATCGTATTTCAACAGCCCAGAGAGCCTCCTACCTTCCGTGGAGCTACGTCGGAGAATCCGGAAACCTGGCTCGAAACCTTCGAAAGGACCGCGTTCTTCAACAACTGGACCTCTGAGGATAAGCTACGACATGTGTACTTCTCCTTGGAAGATGCCGCGAGGACTTAGTTCGAGAACCGGGAGTCCACCCTTATGACATGAGACCTGTTCCGCAGTAACTTCCTGAGGACGGTCATGAACGTTGTTCCTAAAGAAAGGGCCGAAGTTCTGCTGGAAACCCGAGGCCAACTACCCAATGAGACCATCGACATCTTCACGGAAGAGATGACCCGTCTTTTCGGGCACGCTGACCCGGAAATGTCCGAAGAGAAAAAAGTGCGTTTCTTGATGCGAGGCTTAAAGCAAGAACTTTTCGCCGGACTGACCCGAAATCCACCGAAGACCGTAGCCGAGTTCTTGACAGAGGCAACGACGATTGAGAAAACTTCAGAAATGCACACTAGGCAATACAACCGCCAAGTGCTCACGCCTCAGCGCGCCATCCAAGCACTGGGCGCTGGTGATCTCCAAGAGACTATCAGTGCCCTTGTGCGCGAAGAACTGCGCAAGGTCTTGCCTTCGTCGCAGCTTCAACTGGCCTCGATCGCTGACATCATGAAAGATGAGGTTCAGCGATCGCTTAGAGTTCCTGATGTGCAACCTCAATTACCGCAGCCCCAGCCACAAGCGATGACCTACGCCGCCGTCGCACTCCGTCAAGGTCCCCGTCCGCGACCGCGCCAGGGCCTTGTAACGCCCCACTTCCGTCGTCCACCGCCGCCGCGCCCAGCATGCCCACCCGTCGCCCATCGCACCTACACGTGGAAGACGGACATCTGGTGCGCCCCCGACCACCGCCCGCTCTGCTACCACAGCGGCGAAGCCGGCCATGTGTACCGCCGATGCCCATACCGCGACCTTGGATTGCGAGGCTTCGACGTCAACGCAGCGCGCCCGAGGGAAGGTGAGCGCCCACTCAGTGGAGCCCTCAGCGACCGTCCCGTTCGCCGTCAGCAGGACGCTACCTGTCGCCGCAGCGCCGTCTGGAAAACTAAAATATCCGGAAAACTAAAAGCAGCAACCGACGGAGGTTCGGTTGCTGTTCGTCGAAGTGACGAAGATCCTCCGCCGCCTACGATGACTACGAAGAGACTACCTCGACGAAATGAGGGCACGCCGCCGTCCCGATGAAGTCTGGAAGCAAAGAATACACAGACGAAAGACCACCCGACGACTCCACGTACAAGCAGAGGTCAACGCGACGCAGCCGTCATCCGACGCCAAGGCCTAACTGTAACGCAAGACAAAGAACCAAGGACCTCGACGTGCTTCTCGATGGCCACGCAGTCACTACCTTAGTAGACACAGGAGCCGGTTACTCAGTCATGAGTGGACCCATTGCCACCCAGTTGAAGAAAGTTAAGACTGCATGGGAAGGCCCGTCAATTCGGACTGTTGGAGGACACCTCATAACGCCGACAGGAATCTGCACGGCAAGAATTACCATTCACGACCTGACTTACCCTACCACATTCGTTATCTTCCAACAATGTTCACGAGACGTCATTCTCGGCATGGAGTTACTCAACCAACACGGCGCAATCATCGACCTGAAGTCGAATTTAATAACGCTGCCGGAAGATCAAGCTATACCACCGGAGAGCCCTCGAGGTCACCACTCCTTGAGTGTGCTCGAAGATCAAGTGAGCATCCCTCCTCGGTCCAGCATTCTTATTTAGGTCGGCACCGAAACACCCGCTGACGTAGAAGGCGTCATCGAAGGCGTCGAACGTCTACTGCTCGACCGTGAAATTTGCGTTGCAAGAGGGATCGCTCGACTGCGCGGAGGAAACACGAATGTCTTGCTGATGAACTTCAGGGAGGAGTTCAAGCACATCAACAAGGGAACGACGACCGCATACATCGAGGAAATTCTGGAGACCAGCAATGCGTTTGTAATTTTGTATTCTGCCGCATCTACCCCGACGACCGTAGTTCCCGAGCCAGATTTCGACATAAGTCGAAGTCTCCCCGAGGTTATGCAGCAACAGCTCAGAAGGCGGCCTTGGCAATACAAAGACTGCTTTTCGACGTCATCAAGAATTCGACAGTCACCAGCCGCAAAGCATCGCATAACAACCGATGAGTGCGCTCGACCACTCCGCCAGAGCCCTTACGGAGTTTCGACGCGAGAACTCGAAGCTATAACACACCAAGTCGACGAAATGCTGCACGACGACATCTTCCAGCAGTCGAAAAGCCCGTGGGCGTCTCCTGTTGTCTTAGTGAAGAAAAAGGACGGAACCCTACGTTTCTGCGTCGATTATCGTCGACTAAACAAGATCACGAAGAAGGACGCATACCCCTCCCACGGATAGACGACGCATTGGATCGTCTCTACAACGCTAAATACTTCCCGTCAATGGACCTCAAGTCTGGCTACTGGCAAATAGAAGTCGATGACAGGGATCGCGAAAAGACCGCCTTCATCACGCCAGAAGGCCTCTATGAGTTCACGGTTATGCCATTTGGACTTTGCTCGGCACCTGTAACGTTCCAGCGCGTGATGGACACGGTTTTAGCAGGAATGAAGTGGCAGAACTGTCTTGTTTACTTAGATGACGTCGTCGTCTTCGCCAGAAATTTTGGCGATCACCTTAGGCGGCTTGCGACAGTACTAGAGGCGATCAAGTCATCAGGGCTTACTCTGAAGCCGGAAAAGTGCGGCTTTGCTTACGATGAGCTTCTGTTTCTAGGCCACGTCAGCAGCAAATCTGGAGTCCGCCCCGATCCGCAGAAGACAGCTGCCATCGCAAAGTTCCCCCAGCCCATCGACGAGAAGGCAGTGCGTAGATTCCTTGGCATGTGTGCCTACTACAGGCGCTTTGTCAAGGACTTTCACGCACCGCGGAGCTGCTAACACATATGACCGAATGTGATGTGGAGTTCAAATGGGAAACGCATTTCAAGAACTCAAACGACGCATGCAGTCGCCGCCGGTACTTCCCCATTTCGACGAAGACGCCGACACCAATATCCACACTGACGCCAGTAGCCTGGGCCTCGGTGCCGTCCTAGTCCAGAGGAAAGACGGACTTGAACGGTGATATCTTATAACAGCCGGTCGCAGTCAAAAGCGGAAAGCAATTATTCTACGACTGAAAAGGAATGCTTCGCCATCATTTGGGCTACAGCAAAATTCCACCCTTACCTATATGGCAGCCCATTCAATGTGGTCAGCGACCATGACGCGTTGTGTTGGCTAGCTAACTTAAAGGACCCTTCAGGACGACTGGCGCGGTGGAACCTCAGGCTGCAAGAATATTTCGTCACGGTAATCTACCAAGTCCGGACGAAAACACTCTGACGCCGACTGCCTATCACGCGCCCCCATCGAGAGCCCACCGCAAGACGACGAGGACGACGACGCCATCCTGGGAATAATAAGCGCGAAAGATTTTACTAAACAGTAACGAGCAGACCCGGAGCTAAAAGGCCTCGTCGAGTATTTGGAAGGGAACACTGACGTTGTCGCTAGGGCATTCAAGAGTGGATTGTCTTCGTTCACGCTACTAAACAACCTCCTTGTGAAGGACTTCTCACCATTCCGCGCCAACTACCTTCTTGTTGTTATGTTAGCGCTGCGTCCATAAGTACTGCACGCCCTAAATGACGACCCAGCCGCTGGGCACCTCGGATTCTCCCGGACGCTGTCGAGGATACAGGAAACGTATTACTGGCCGCGTCTGACCGCCGACATCTCCCGTTGAGTCAAGACATGCCGAGACTGTCAGCGACGCAGGACATCGCCGGCAAGGCCAGCAGGATTACTGCAGCCAGTCGAACCTCCTTACCGACGATTTCAGCAGATCGGGATGGATTTGTTGCGACCGCTTCCGACGTCAGCATCCGGAAATAAGTGGATGATCGTGGCGACGGACAATCTCACCAGCTTCGCCAAAACTAAAGCTCTACCGAAAGGAAGCGCAGCTGAAGTTGCGAAATTTTTCGTCGAGAACATCCTGCTGCGACATGGTGCGCCAGAAGTCCTCATCACCGACAGAGGAACGGCCTTTACCGCAGAGCTCACGCAAGCCATTCTGAAATACAGCGAGACAAGCCACAGGAGGACAACTGCCTACCACCCGCAGACGAATGGTCTCGCGGAGCGCCTGAACAGAACCCCCGCCGACATGTTGGCATTGTACGTCGACGTCGAACACAAGAACTGGGATGCCGTTCTACCGTACGTAACGTTCGCTTCAAAGGCGGCGGTCCAAGAAATAACACAGATCACGCCGTTTAGGCTGGTTTACGGAAGAAACCCGACAATGGGGTGGGAAAGGGGGGGGGGACGCTCGACGCCATGCTGCCGCACGTCACTGACGAAGAGAATCTTGACGTCGCTGCCTATCTCGAGCGCGCCGAAGAAGCCCGACAGCTGGCCTGCCTACAGATCAAGAACCAGCAGCGTACCGACAGCGGACACTACAACCTCCGACGACGCTTCGCCGAGTACCAGCCCGGCGACCGTGTTTCAGTTTGGACCGCGATACGCCGACGAGGACTCAGTGAGAAACTATTGAGACACTATTGCGGACTCTACAAGGTCATCGGACGCATTGGCGCATTGGACTATGAGGTCGTGCCAGACAGCATTTCGCAGTCAGAGCGGCGCCACGCACAATCTGAAGTGGTCCACGTAGTGCGTCTTAAAATCTTTTACGCGCGTTGACGAACTTCCTTATATTGTTGTTTCTTTGCTAAGGGTGTCTTTTTATTACTATCCTTTGTTTGAAGCATCGGGTCGATGCTTTTTAGGAGGGGGGCATTGACACGTGGACTTGGCTATATTTACCAGGGGCGCTATAACGTAAAACTATTCCAAACTTTTGTATTCCAATTCTGCTATCAGCCCTCCGCGATTGGTCAAAAACTTTTTTCGACCACCCCCCACTTCACCTGTCTGTCACGCGACGTCACGAAAACCGCAATACCTCCCCATCTGATATGATGTGTACACACGTATTATGCATGATTTGACAGAAAAAAGAAAAACAGTTATTTCTGATTCGAACCCTCTTCGCCATTAGCCCTCGGCTATTGGTAAAAAGTTTTCGGGCTGCACCCACTTCACCTGCCTGTCACGCAACGTCACAAAACCGCACGAACTCACCGCGTCAAAGTGACGTGTACGCGATAAAGATGAATTAATATGCCGAACAAAACTGAATTTTTTTCGGAATAGCCGCAGGCTGCCCCGTTCCGAAAGGAATAAAAGATAGCTGCCGCCGATCGCTGAGACGCTGGCTACTCGCACCTGCCGGAGAGCATGGGTGTATTTGCTTATAATAAAACTTCTTGCTTGACCGTGTAACGTTTTCAAGCACTTTCGGCACATTTACTACCTCATTCTGCCAACTCTTCTTTGCTGAGGGTCTGTTTTAGCGTCATTCTTGAGCTTCCGTTGCATGCCGCCGCGATTTTCGACCAGCCACCACAAGCTAAGTAAGGGAAAGCCGACCAATCGCAGACGCCGGCACCACCCTCTTCATCCGGTTATCAATTTTCAGTGCACTGGCTCTGCCCCAGTGACTCCCTCTCCACTTGAGCGTTCTCCTCGCCTCTTGTCAGCCAATTAGACACGACAAGCCGCTCAGTGTAGGCAATGTTATTCGTTTTTCAAGCAAACAAAAGTGACCTCCTATAAACGAGGAGAGAGTTTGATTGGTCTGTTCAGACAACCCTGTGGTTGACCGCCCGGTGCTTGCGTCAGTGGTTACGCAAATTTGACGTCAGGAAATTGGAATAGAAACATATTGGAATAGTTTTACGTTATAGGGCCCCAGGCGACCACGGATTGCCGCCTAACAAATTTCGCACAGCGCGAGATGCGCCTGCATGTATCGGAAGTTTCTGGAATGTTATCGATGGTTCCATTCGCTGTTTGTGACCGAACGTTGTGTAATCTGATTGCATGTGTGCTCTACGCGAATAATGTAGAACTTTGTGGAAGGCACGCCGCTCCCAGCGATTACTCTGAAACATTTGACGACTGATGTATAAAAGCCGACGCGCTTGACCCGCTAATAAGATTTTGACGATCGCCAACTGTATTCACCGTTGTCGCCGTTTTTTAAGTGTAGCCTGTTTTTGTAGGCACAGGTTCGCCCAATAAAAGTGAGTTTCGTCTTTCACTGTATTGCTACTGTGTTCTTCATACGTCACTCCACGTGACAATATTATCTAAGCTGTAACTAATCTGGAAGAAGAAAGGCGCAAATGCAACCGTAACTTCTTGAACAGGTAATGCCGACCACCCACGAACGGCCCTTGAGGCCACCAATGGAAAAAAAAAATTGCTCGGATGTTTTCGCCGGCTCATTGACAGAGATTGCTGTGGCCTGCATTTATTCCTGTAAATACGCCTGTAATCACAATTGTTGGCAGCATGATCTTGACAATTTAACGAAGATGCGGTTGTACCTCGGGGGCGTCGAGGTGACCTGTTATGAGACCCAAGTGACAAAAAGCAGGGCATCCTTGTGGGCCAAGAAGAAAAAAAAATTACCCAAATTTTGCGCCATTAAGTTTCAAAGTTCAATTAAAGTAAATTCTATTGCTTTACGTGCGAAAACCCTGAGTTCATTATGAGACCACCACAATGGGAGACCCCGGGTTAAGTTGGAACTCCTGCTGTTTTGAACGAGCACTCAAAGCATGATACAGGGGTGTTTCTGCTTTCCGCCTTCATCGAAATGCGGTCGCTGCGGCCGGCGTTTGATCCCGCGACATCGTGCTTATGAGCGTCACACTGCAGCCACTAAAAAACCAGGCTGGGTATGTTCCAAAGTTTAAATATGACAACAGCTTGGCGGTACCTTTTCGGCCTTGTTCTTGGCTATATTAGTCAAATGGAAGGCTGTTGCACGCAGCAGCGTTTTCACTATCAGACACATGGCTCGTGCCCCATATCATAGTGCAACTTCCTAAGCGCTGTTTGAAGTTTATGAATGCCATCGACTTCCATTTGATTGGAAAATTGTGAACGGTGTTTTAGAGGCTCAATTGGGACTCACCTGCAAAGCTTACATTAATGACCTTCTGATTTACTCAAGGTCAGAACAACACTGAACACTCTGCGTAAGCTTTGCATGTCGCTACTAACGCTGATCTTAAGAATAATGAGAAAAGCGAGTTCTTTAGGTCAAAGCTAGTTTTCGTTAGAAGCGTGTTCAATAAAGGTATCAAGAGCACTAAACAGGAGTTGTTCCATACAATCACGAAGCTTACAAAGCCGCTGACATTCCCTCGCTCTGATGAGAGGTTCTTATGAAGGTATCACCACACAAAGGTAGCCTTGGTGTGAACAAAAGGCTAACCCGTTTGCACACGAACGCGATCTAGTGCCACAACAATCTCACAAAAAGGAATGAGTATAACCTAAAACACACGCAAATTCAGCTTAAGCCATAGCCATAACAAGCATATAAAGATAGAAGGGACGGGACAATTATCTCTTATCTAGCCAAATGCACCCGTTAACGTCACTAAAAATCAGACTGGCAGAGTTATTTCTGAAGAGCAAATTGACCGGGGCCTTTCCGACGGCTCCGTTGCGACGCCGTCATCAGGGCCAAGCTTAATTTTTGCCGTCAGCGCGGTCAACAAATGGGTACTTCCTACGTTCTCGGGAAGAAGATAGTAGGGCCGGTTGCGAATCCAACCCTCAAGAACGGCTGAAATGGTCCAGGTCGTGGAGCTAGCTCGCGTGAACTCGCATGAATGGACAGTCGTATATACACACCCGGCACAGCTTGCCCTGCCGCCAACCTTCTGAGGTCCACAGCCACCCGCTCTACTTAACGCATGTATTGCGCTTTGTTCCTCTTGTATTGCCCTGATACTGATTTTCGAACTGCCCGTATTTCGTGTAGGTCATTGCTTGTTTCTTCGTGTCCTTTTTTTGAGTTGCAGCTGTCGAGCACAGCCTCGAACGCAGGTATGACGTCGCACTTCGAACTTTCTCAGCACCTTGCTAAGACTCGCAGGTCACTAAAGGAGCTTTCTTAAACATTTCGCCAAGATAACCATGTGATCAACAGAGCTCACCAAGAAATATACGTTTTGTATAGTTCAAACGATGAGGTGAGATTGAACAAGAACTGGCACATCGTATTCGACTTGCCCTGTTCCTACTCTACCAGGCTATACCTTTTCTTTCGAGCGGCGGCATCTGAAGTGCCCCACAAGAATTGTACGCCTTTCTTCAAAAGATTAGTGAGGGGTCTAGCAATTGTCGCAAAGTCTGGAACAAAACGACGAATGTACGAGCATAGTCCTACAAAACTTCGGACGTCTGCGGCTGTCTTCGGAACCGGAAAATGTCGGACAGCGCGAGTTTTGTCGGGATCAGGCTGTACTCCGGAAGCGTCAACGAGATGGCCCAGAAGAGTAAGTTGGCGGTGGCCAAAACGACATTTGGATGAGTTAATTTGCATCTTCGCCTTGCGAAATACATCACGTATAGTTGTTAGACGCTCAAGGTGAGTGTCGAACGTTGGCGAGAAGACGATGACGTCGTTGAGGTAGCCGAGGCATGTGGACCATTTGAAACCTTGGAGCAAGGAGTCCATCATACGCTCAAAGGTGGCAGGGGCGCTGCATAATCCAAACGGCATTACTTTAAATTGATATAGGCCATCAGGTGTGATGAACGCGATTTTTTCTCTATCCATATCGTCAACAGCAATCTGCCAGTATCCAGAACGCAGATCAATAGAAGAGAAATAGCTGGAACCGTAGAGGCAGTCAAGCGCATCGTCTGTACGTGGGAGCGGGTAGACATCCTTCTTAGTAATGTTGTTCAGATGACGGTAGTCTACACAGAAGCGCCATGTGCCGTCCTTCTTCTTAACCAACACCACAGGTGACGCCCAGGGAACTAAAGAAGGCTCAATGATGTTTCTCTCTAGCATTTTGTTCACTTCACTTTGAATTACTCAGCGTTCCGACGCAGAAACTCGATACGGTCGTCGGTGAATAGGCGTAGCATCGCCAGTAAGAATCCGATGCTTGACCGCGAGTGTCCGGCCTAAAGGGCGATCATCGAAGTCGAAAATATCTCGGTAGGACGATAATACTTGGCAAAGGTCTTCAGCCTGCGCAGAGGACAGGTCCGTCGCAACCATTTTCTTTATGTTGGGATCGGCACCCGAGGCTGGCCCGACGGGCCTGCGAAGCTCGCAAGAACCATCGGTTGCTAACGCTGCCACATGATGGTCGCCGAGACAATCAACGTTGGCAAGGCAAATACCTTGCGGTAGAATTTGCTTTGTCCATCCAAAGTTAAAGATAGGTACGCGAGTGCGGTTCGCACTAATATTAAGTATAGTGTGAGGCACGGTAATGGCCATAATGTAGTGGAATGTCGGGGAGAGGAGTGACGAGGTACTCGCCATAAGGAACTGGTGGGGAAGACGACAGTTCAATAAAGGCTGTTGATTTTGGCGGCAGGCGAAGAAAGCCGGTGGGGCGTAAGCGGCACTGGGGTGCGTCAGAAGGTTCTGCGAGAATCGGCAACTCAAGGCGAAGGGTACTCGCAGAGCAGTCAATAAGGGCAGAATGCGCGGAGAGAAAGTCGAGGCCGAGAATTAGGTCGTGGGGGCAAAGAGCAATCACGGCGAAGAGGACAGGGGTGTGGCAGGCGGCAATGCTGACTCGTGCCGCACACATGCGGATGATAGGCACAGTACCGCCATCCGCAACGCGGACGACGCCTGCCGACGCTGGGGTGAGGAGCTTTTTGAGGCGTCGTCGGAAGGCAGCACTCATAATAGAAAGATGTGCGCCTGTATCGATGAGTGCAGTGGTAGGATAGCCGTCAACGTCAACGTCAAGAAGGTTTTGGTTCGTTGGTAACGTGAACAAAGGATTTCAGGGCAGGGTCGACAACGCAGCTTCACCTCCAGAAGCTGTAGTGCCTAGTTTTCCGGCTGGGTCCGGGAGGCGATAGGCGGTGAAGAGAAGCGGCGGGGTTAGGGCGAACGAGACTGATGGCGTCGAGGTGAGGGCGAGCGGCTGTAGCGAAGGTTCGGAGCAGGGGCATCAGCAACAGTGGGTTCATGGCGGGTGGCATAGGGAACAGAAGGTCCAAAGTGCGGGAATAAGTGGCGGCGTATGTCCGAGGAGGTGGTGGCCATCGGTTGAGGCAGTGACGAGCGACGTGGCCGATGCGACAGCAGTGGAAGCAGATCGGCCTGTCATCAGGGGTACGCCATTCGGACGGGTTGCGGCGAGATACGGCAGAAAAGGACTGCCGGGGACGAGGAGGGCCGGTAGAGAACTGGGGAACGTTGGGTTGAGACGTTGTACACAGGAAGTTCAGACCCATTTTCTGAAATTCCTGTCTGACTACGGCCTGAATCCTCGCAATCGTGGTTGCTGGCGGATCGGGAAGCGTCGCGGCGAAAGCTGGCGAACAGGCGGCCTCGAGCTCGCGGCGAACAATACGGGTGACAGCGTCACAGGTGGTAGCCTGACGTGACCGACCCTCACATGTCGACGTAGCAGCAGTGTTGGGTAGCCGCGTGATGTGGTGTGTGATACGGCGGCTCTTAGCCTGTTCAAGGCGACGGCATTCTTTAATGATGGCGTCGATTGTCGAGACGTTGCCGAAAACAAGCAAATTTAAAGCGTCGTCGGCGATGCCTTTTAGAACATGTGACACTTTATCAGCTTCAGACATAGCGTCGTCAGCTTTTCGGCATAGAGCAAAGACGTCGAGGATGTATGAAACGTACGTCTCTGTAGATGTCTGAACGCGAGACGCAAGAGCCTTTCTCGCAGCAACCTTGCGGCCAATGGGGTCGCCGAACAGTTCCCTCAGCTTTTCTTTCAAATTGTCCCAACTGGTTATCTCGTCGTCATGCTTCTGGTGCCACACGCGCGGGGTGCCGCCGTGATAAAAGATGACAATGGCGAGCATAATGGTTGGAATGATGAATATTTGATGTGTAATGGCGCAAGGGCCAGATGTGGCCAAAGAGCGCCATGCTAATGATTAATGAGTTCGCAGTGTCTGATGGGTTTATGGTCTTAATACGCCGTGGCTGTAAAGGGGCCTAAATGAGTTGATGCAAATTCCATAAAATGTATGAGTAATAAAATTATGGGAATGACTATTGGCGTGTACTATGAACATTAAAATGGATTGAGAAAGGGTGATGCAATATATAAAATATGTGATTGTCTAGATGTATAATATTGCCTAGAGCACTACTGCCTCACCCGGGCCCTTGAAACATAAGGGCCTAGAGGCATGGGCTATACAGAGAATGTATCCTAGCGATATCCTCTGGAAAGTGGATGCGCTAAGAAATTAATGGGCTTGTAACATGTAGTACAACATCTTTCAAGAAAGCGAGGACTGCTTTGGTGCCAAAAAGCTGTTCTACACCAAGAAACATGGCCGGATGCAGAGGGACGTGATGGCTGTATGCAAAAGGAAAATGTTTTCTCCTGTCTTTTTCGGCTTCCCGGCACTCCAGGAAGACATGGAGGACGGTCAGCCGGTCGCCACATCTACCACAAGTTGGAGGCTCGTTACCGGTCAAGAGAAAATTGTGAGTGCCAAATGTGTGCCCTATTCTCAGTCTAGTGAATAGGACGTCTGTTCTTCGTGTTTTCGTTGTTGGCTGCCAGAAACCTAACTTAGGCTTAAATACGTGAAGCTTATTGCTCGTTTCTGCGTCCCACAAGCATTGCTAGTGGCTTCGCAGTTTGTTTCTGAGAAAAGGCTTCATGTCTGTGGCAGGGACTGCAGCAGAACGAGTACCCTGCGATGCCATTGATTTGGCCATCTCGTCAGCAAGCACATTTCCCTCGATTCCTCTATGGCCAGGAAGCCAGCATATTACAACATGTCTGTGTGATGAGTAGATGTTACATAACTGTGTGTAGAGTTCATTGAAGACAGGATTTGTATGCTTTTGTAAAGAAATGAGTGCGTTTACAAGACTTAACGAGTCTGTGAATATTATTGCTCTGTCAAGTTTTAGTGTCTTTATATGTTTTACTGCAGACAGTACTGCATAGGCTTCTGCAGTGAAGATACTTGTTAGGGGGTTCAACACGTCAGATTCAGAAAGAGAGTGACCAACAGCAGCGTAGGATACGCCAGCATGGGATTTGGATGCGTCTGTGTAAAATTCGTAGCAGGAGTACTTGGATTGAAGCTCTCGGAAATGCATAGCGATTTCAAGTTCAGGAGCGTGCTTCGAGACCTCTACAAAGGATGTGTCACATTCTATCATCTGCCACTCCCAAGGCGGTAATAGATTAGCAGGAGCCATTAGGCGATGTTCGAGTATTGGGACATCCATTTCTTCACTAAGTTCTCTTATACGCAGCGACAAAGGAAGTCTCATGGAGGGTCTGTTACGGAAGAGTGTTTCACACGTTAAGTCGTTTACTGTCGTGAAACACGGATGTTCCTTATTAGAGCGCACTTTAAGAAAGTAGGTGAAGCTGATGTATGTTCTCTGAATATGTAGTTACCACTCGTCTGACTCTGCATATAGACTTTCGACGGGGCTTGTTCTAAATGCGCCAGTGGCGAGGCGGATACCCAGATGATGAACGGGGTCTAACATTTTTAGTGCACTCGGTGCAGCAGAGTGATATACTACGGCGCCATAATCTAACCGTGATCTAACTAGGCTCCTGTAAAGATTCAACAGGCACCTCCTGTCGCTACCCCATGTAGTGTGGAATAGAACTTTAAGTAAGTTCATGGTTTTTAGACATTTTGCTTTAAGACATGTTATGTGGGAAATGAAGGTAAGCCAGGAGTCAAGGATAACACCTAGAAATTTGTGTTCTTTGTTAACAGGAATTTGTTGTCCACCCAGTTCTACACAGGGATCAGGTACCAGGCCTTTCTTTCTTGTGAAGAGAACACAAGAACTTTTGTGCGCGTTAATTTTAAATCCATTTTGGTCTGCCCACTTGGACACCTTGTTTAAGCCCTGCTGTACCTGTCTTTCACATACTGTAAGGTTGCAGGATTTGAAGCCTATCTGTATATCGTCTACGTAGACGGAATAAAAAATGGAAGGGGGCAGTGAAGAACGAAGTGTATTCATCTTAACGATAAAGAGAGTGCAGCTAAGCACGCCTCCCTGGGGTACACCAGTTTCCTGCGTAAAAGGACGTGACAGTGCATTACCGACTTTTACACGAAAGGTACAATTTGACAGATAGCTTTCGATTATGTTCAGCATATTTCCACGGATGCCCATTTCCGACAGGTCTCGCAAAATCCCGTAACGCCATGCCGTGTCATAAGCTTTTTCCATGTCAAGGAATATCGATAGGAAATACTGTTTATGTATAAATGCATCGCGGATATTTCCTTTAATGCGCACAAGGTGATTGGTTGTTGACCGCCCTTGTCTGAAGCCACACTATTGTTGTATATTGTTGAGTTCAAGGAAATGTATGAGTCTGCGATTAATCATTTTTTCAAAGAGCTTACACAGACAATTGGTAAGAGCTATCGGACGATAACTTGCTGCTAAGGAGGGGTCTTTTCCCTGCTTCAGGAAAGGAACCACAATCGCCTCTTTTCATATAGATGGGAGGTATCCCGCAGCCCACAGAGTGTTGAAAAGTGTAAGTAGTGTAAATTGCGTGTCAGTATGTAAGTTTCTGATCATGTCATACATGACTCTGTCAGGTCCCGGTGCAGTGCTTTTGCATGTACTCAAGGCAGCTCTCAACTCGGCAATACTGAAAGGCTGGTTATAGGGTTCATTCTGTCTGGAGTTTCTAATTATTGGCTTACATTCTTCTGTCTGTTTATATTTGAGAAAGGACTGAGAATAATGCGTTGAGCTCGAGACGCTCCCAAAGTGCTCCCCAAGTGAGTCTGCCTGATCTTGCAGGGTATCGCCTTGTGTGTTTACCAGAGGGAGTGATTGTGCTTGTCGCCCTATTATCCTAATAACCCTGTTCCAGACTTTGGCCTCATCTGTGTACGAGTTGATGCCCGATAAAAACTTCTGCCAGCTTTCTCTTCTGGCCTGTGGGCGGGTTCGCCTGCCTTCGGATTTTACTTTCTTAAAGTTGATAAGATTTTCTGCAGTGGGAGAAGCGCGTAGCAAACCCCACGCTTTGTTCTGTTTTTTACGTGCGATCCTACAATCGTCGGTCCACCACGGGACACGCCGTTTGCACGACAGGCCATTTACTTGTGATATGCATTTAGATGCGGCATCAACTATAAAGGCTGTAAAATACTCCACAGCAGCATGAATTTCTAACGAGGAGATGTCATGCCATGAGATACCAGTAAGAGTTCGAAATTTGTCCCAATCAGCTGTCTCAATCTTCCACCGAGGTGCCTGTGGTGGATATTCGTTTTATTGAGGTGTTCGTAGTAGTATGGGGAAGTGATCGCTTCCGTAAGGGTTCTTTGTAACTTCCCATTCAAGTTCAGGCAGAATAGAAGGAGAAACTATGCTGAGATCGATTGATGAAAAGGTTCTGTTTGCTAGATAGTAATATGTGGGTTCCTTCTTATTCAGAAGGCACGCACCACAAGAAAAAAGGAACTGTTCAACAAGACGACCTCGCGCATCTATACGAGAGTCGCCCCACAGGGAGCTGTGTGCATTGAAATCGCCAAGAACAACATAAGGTTCTGGCAATTCGTCTATAAATGACTGAAATTCATGTTTGTTTAATTTCTGGTGTGGGGGTACGTAAAGCGAGCAAATCGTGACGAGTTTGTTTAGAAGAACAGCTCGAACCGCCACTGCTTCAAGGGGTGTTTGTAGCTGTAAACGCTGACAGGAAATACTTTTATGAATAAAAATGGCAATACCGCCTGATGATACGACAGCATCATCGCGATCTTTGCGAAACTTGACATACGGTCGGAGAAAGTTTGTGTGTTGTGGTTTGAAGTGTGTTTCCTGTAGGCACAGCACTTTTGGATTGTGTTTTTGGATAAGTTCTTGCACGTCATCAAGGTTCCTAAGAAGACCTCTGACGTTCCATTGGATTATTTGTGTATCCGTATTGGAGGTCAATGGGTGCTGTGTGTACAGAAAGAGAAGTAGTGATTATGGGAATTACAGAAATTAAATTACAAAGCCCTTTCGAGGCCCTGTAACGGGAGTTTTGCCCTTTCTGGAGCGTTCGAGGGATCCTCGCCGCTCCTTAGTCGCTTGGTGCGCCTTGAGGATAGGTGTTGTGTCAATTGCCTCTAGTGAGGCTCCGGACACGTGCTCTTGCGAGCGAGAAGTTTTCAGAGGGAGTCCGGCCTTGGAGGGCAAGACCCCTGCGCCCACCAGCCCGGAGGTCGATGGGGCTCCCTGTGGGATTTGGCTGCGTCGGCTGTTGCCAGCGCTGGAAGGAGCCGGGGGGGTTGGAGCAGCCTCGGCTGCGCCCACCTTCGGGGTAGAAGGTCCCTTCTGCTCGGTTGGCGGAGCAGCGCTAGCTGCAACCACCGTGGGGGCAGACGGCGTAACTGCCGACTCACTGTTTGTGGGTCGGACAGCCGCTGGAGGCCGTTGTGACGCTGCCCCCTGACGCGCCACTTCGGCAAAGCTTTTCTTTGGAAGGTATGCAACCCACCTGCGTGCCTCCTTAAATGAGATATTTTCGTTCACTTTGATCGTTACGATTTCTTTTTCTTTCTTCCAGGATGGGCACGACCGCGAGTACGCGGCGTGCTCCCCATCACAGTTTACACAGTGGAGAGCGTTCTCACAAGTTTCAGTGTTGTCTTTTTGGCACTGCATTTAGCACAAGTTTGGCGGCCGCGGCAGCTCTGCGAGCTGTGGCCGAAGCGCTGGCATTTGAAACATCGGAGTGGATTGGGAACGAAAGGCCTGACACGGAGCTTTATGTACCCGGCCTCGATTGATTCGGGCAGGACACTTGAGTTGGAGGTGACAATTAGGTGTTTGGTCGCAATTTCTTTACCATCGCGCCTCATCTTTATTCTTTTCACATTAACAACATTTTGCTCGTTGAAGCCCTCTAGGAGCTCCGCCTCTGTCAGCTGAAGCAGGTCATCATTTGAGACAACGCCGCGTGTAGTGTTCATAGTGCGGTGCGGAGTCACTGTCACTTGAAAGTCTCCAAAAGACACTAAATTGGGTAGCTTTTCCTATTGTTTCAGGTCACGGAGCTCCAAAAGGAGATCTCCACTTGCCATCCTTGATGCCTTGTAACCTGGACCAAGAGCCTCAGTTAAAGACTTCGAAACTAGAAATGGGGAGATTGTGCGTACTTGTTTATCTGACTTTTCCGAATGAATGACGTGAAATTGTGGGAAGTTGGTTCTTTGTCGTCCAAAAAACTGAAATACATCTTCGGTGCGCCCTATTTTCTGAGGGCGATCTGGCAGGGGAGGGAAGGAACTAGCCATAGAATAATGTAATTTTCGGCAATAACGCCAACCACCCACCGTGGAGCCCTACAAGGGGACGTTACAGGGACTGTAAGAACAGGTCCTGCAAACGCCAGCTGTACGTTATCACTATAACCAAATATGAGATAACCTAGGTTGGTTATTCACACAAGGTTAACCCTTGCTGCCTGGAAAAATTGGAAGTAAACGGAAGCTAGGAGAAGACAGGAAAGATGAAAAGTAAGAGAAAGACGAAGACTGGAGGGAGAGAGAGACAGGAAAAGGCAACTACCGATTTCCCCCGGGTGGGTCAGTCCGGGGGTGCCGTCTAGGTGAAGCCGAGGCCAAAGGGATGTGTTGCCTCCGCTGAGGGGCGTTAAAGGTCCAGACACTCAGCATCGGCTCAATGCCCAGGATCCCCTTTTCCCCGGCGGGGACGTCCTGTCCCTCTAGGCCAGAGAACACACCAGGGTCACGATATTGGGCAACCGTGACGACGGGAGCAGTCGGACAAGCCGACGCCGTTGCAGAGGTGGTCTCGTCACCGGGAGGCATGGTGACAAGCTCGATATACCGACCACTCCGGAGTTCCGTGGCGAGGACGCGGATCGCTCACCTCCACCAGAATGTTACGTGTAGAAAGACACAGACGGAAGAGGCTATTTACAAGCTATTTACACAGGACTGGAGCCAGAGCGCCAGGCCGACATTTTCTCGCGCCAAGGGCACAGACCCACTTCGTCGTCGTTCTCGCGGCGGCTCGTCTCTCGGGTATCTACCGATAATATCATAATAGTATCAAAGCACGGGTCCTTCCACAGGACAAAGAACTTGGAATTATGGATGAAATGCGCCTGTTTAAATGCCGCAAAAGCAAGGAGGAGCAAAGCATATGTTGAAAGACGACGAAATTACAATTTGACATGTGGCCCGCAAGAAGACGATGCAAGATGACAGTTATCAGAAAGTGAAGAGGAACAAGGGACCATAAACAGTAGCAGCGACAGTGCCACTAATACTCTACAGTGTCGTTACAAGAAACAACTGATTCAGTGCTCTGGTGCAGTGGCACAACGAGAGCAAGAATATTCAAATTAGTCTATCTTGCGAATACAATAAGTGTTTTATCCCCTAAGTTTAAAGCCAAAAGAGTGCTCAACAATTTCCTAATTAAGTATGAATCCTAAATCAATGACTGTGTCATCGTATTCAAAATTTCGTATGTTAGAATGCCCCCAAATCCTATTGGCTTCTCTCTTTTATGGTTTTTATTCCAGCAGGAATGAGAATAACGCCTGGCATTTTAGAGGCTAAGTTTCTGAGGCTTTCCTTGTTCCAGCGCAACTCTAAATTATGTGTGTGTTACAGGATTAATCTGAGCAAAAAACTAAGCGCATAAATTAGCCTACTAATGAGATACTAACTAAACGCGCGCCTTCGGTGAACAAAGTGTTAGAATTTTCAGCTTAATAACGCGCAGGATCTAAGGCCTACTACATATTAGTACGCCAAGCAACACTACGCTCCAATAAAGGTGTTCAGGTGTTTGTGTTTTTACGGTATTTGGCCATACTCCTGATACCACGTTCGATACCGCATGAAACCCACACTAAAGTTAATATGACATGGCTGTACAACAGAAAAAATGCAAAAAGAAAGGAAACAGGACCGCCCGTTGGTTTCGCGGTTGCAGAGTGCTTGCGTTTCAGCGGGGTCTTCATTCTTGCGTTTCCTAGGCTACCTTTATGAAAGTCAGAAATTATTACAAAGAACGTTGCAGAACTATTCCAAACTGATTATCTTACGCTTCCCGTGCTTTACTGTTGTCTATAGAGTGCCTTGTAGGTAATTCGACAATGTTTTTGTATATATTATCTTTGCAATACGTCTTCTAAGCTTATCCACTGGCCAACCTAATTGATTACAAACAGTTTATTAAGAAAGAAAGAGCGATGATATGTTGTTGTGTAACAGCCACCTGTAGTGCTAAGAAGTAGTTTTAGTGTAATGTATCGCTAGCCCTACGTTATATATGCTTTGGTCCGCCTGGAGGAAGTTCTAAACAGGCTATAAGTTTACTGACAATAATGCAGTTTTTCAGCTTTTCAATATCGTTCGATGTATATCCATAGTCGTCATCTGTAAACGCTGTCACCTTAAACAAATCACAATAATGAATGATTATTTTCTTCTCCATGCCCGTTGAGCAGAAAAATATCTCTATGTTGTCTTTACCATTAGGCATATCTTTGACATATAGTTCATTATACAAAGACCATGTGCGCGGTGATGCGTGGAAGATAAGAATTTATCATTAGTAGCATTACAAGAGAAAGCTTATGCAAGTAACAATCGACATTTTAGCGCTTTCTGAACGAAAATGTTCTAATGGCTTCCCTTGTTTTTAGATCGAAGTCTTCAATGAATTTGCCACTATAGCTGTGCTAACGTGAAAACTCCATTAAAACAATAACACAACATCCAGGCTGATTTCATTATAAACGTAAAGCTCGTCTACAAAATTCAGCATTGTGTAAAAATAATGTTTCAGTTGAATAATTGCTGGTAATGCTCAGTTCACTGCTGAACTAAACGTAAAGAGTTCGGTGTTCCATTGATGGTTTTACTGTGTCATGAAAATTGCCGACGACATTGCAGTCCTTATTTTTCAATGCGTACACCTTCTTTTACCTTATTTCATGCTGCTCCCATGATATTGCGACTAGCACTCTCAGGAGCTTTAACCAGTTTGGAGAATCTATGTCTTCTCTGAAATACCCAGTTTGCCAAGTTGATCATCAACTTGGGCCACTAGCGTAGGCCGCGCGCTGCCTTGCCATGCAGACGTGTCACTCGATATGTGTTTGTATAAAGAACATCCTACTATGTGGTGTTTGGCCTAGTACAATACTTAGGTCTTGGCCAATCCCCCAGAATGGATGTCCTAAAGGTACACATAGGGCATATAGCCGTAGATATCTCAAAGCCATACCACCGCATTTGCAACAGATAGCTTAGCGTCGAGTGCCGCTGCTTCGTGCACAGCTGATCTAACAAAGTTGGAGCCAGGGTACAAGGAATAGTGGAAGTTGCTACAGAGATTTGACTGGGATGCGTCCATTACGACATCATATTGTTACGGGAAGAGAGAAGCGCACGTCTATTCACAGATGACTTTCAATGGCGCAGCCAACATGCCCGTAGAGCAGCGAAAAATCCAAAAGCTTCTCCGTCGTCTCCAAGGCCATCATCAATGTCCTCTTCTTTCCTCATTACAGATTGTCACATCACCCCAGGCGGAAAAAGTACCTTATGGGTGTGGCCTAGCTATGGGTCTGCGAAAGGTGCAATGTCAGGCGACTGACGTGGATGATGTCAGAGAGATGTGAAAGCACGGTAACATCCACTGGAGACACCTCGTTTGTGAAAGGGGTTACCTGGCGGATGATGAGGTAAGGGCCGTAGTATGGCGAGAGGAGATTCTCCAAAAGATCAGCACGACGAATTGGAGACCAAACTATCACAGGAGCACGTGGTTCGTCTTCCAGGACGCGATGGCGCTGGTCATAAGGGCACTTCTGGCGTGTCTGTGAAGCAGAAAGACAAATGTGCAAAATGCTTGGGTTGCTGTGGCTATGACATCACCAGTGTACTCTGTCGGCGAGTCGACCTTGGTCGAAAGGAGTGTATCGAAAGGCAAAGTGGGCTCACGGCCGAATAGGAGATAGGAGCGTGATCAGCCGACTGTGTCTTGGCGCCAGGAATAGTACGCGAACGCGACAATATATGGTGTCTTAATATCGTTACGCATTTGGTTGGCAGCGAGATTGCTATTTTTTGTGTGTCTAGAGGTGCCCATAAGGTGTCGTGATTCACAGATGACATAGATATACGAGATGGGAATAGAATAATCACCATATTGTTTATCAACATTTAAAAGCATATCTCTACTGCGAACCCATCATGAGAAAGTCGGATATTCTCATTAATGTAGCCCGTCATCTCCAGAACAAGGATGCGCCGTTATCTTTTTTCACTGCTGCCCCATTTTGCGCAATATTATAATTTTAAATGTTACCCTTTTTTCTTCTAAACTAGCCTTGACACTTAAGGCCATATTATGTGCTAAACAAATTATGCTATTATGTAAATAAACACTTTTAGGCCTTTTCGTTGTTTTGTTAGATGCTTTGTACTTGGGAGCGCTTGCCTAGTTCTTGTCTTCATGTCTTACTTCAAACTTGATTTGCGCCCTCTGAAATTTGTTAAGCTGCGGTCTCATTCACGATCCCTATGTTATCATTGCGTTCCCGTTCTAAAGCCGCATATTTGTTGGCGAACAAAAGTGTGAATTCTTATGCTTTTCCCCTGATCGCATCCAGGTTGACCTGCTTCCTCTTTACTAATTTTGGCCATTCTCTCTAAAAATTAAGAGTAATACTGGACCTCACTAATATATAGTATGACTGCTCTGGGCCATACCTAAAACTTCTTATCCTGGACAGTGATGGAGTTGGCCCAGAGAGTCAAATATTTTTAATTCCTTGTTTCGCCGTTAGGGCTTTTACAAGTCCGTTTCCTATTATCGCGCTTCCTGAAGGAGGCATTAATTATTCCGAGCTAATTTAGTTCTACCGAACGTACCCACATATCTCATGTGCCATTTCTAGAGGCATCAAGCTTGGTGCATTCATTATCATTGAGAGTAGCAGCAAAACATAGTCAGACTGTGGACTTCTTGCCAGAGACAGAGGTTGGTGTAAATCATTCTTGCAAAAATGCTGGGCATAGAACCAACCAAACTTGGTGACTATAAAGATCAATAAGAGCCATGGACCCATTTAGCACTATGTAGCTAATAATTTGATAACTATAATTAGGGTAGTTCACTTACGTTGTGCGGGCTAACTGCCTGGCAATCAGTCTGACCGTTTTTGACGCTCTTCTCACACTTTCACCATACCCACTTCTTCTGCTTTCCCTATCATGGTTCCGCTGCTTCCTCTTCCTACCCTTTTCCTCGCGCTCTCTTTGCGGTCGCCATCTTTTTTCACCCACTCGCTCCGCGTTGGCTCTTTTGTCCTTCGCTGTGCTCATTCGCTCGGTTACGCCGAGGGACGACGCCGACGCGGAACGCAAAAAAGGGCGCCTGAGAGCTGCGCTCTAAAACAGTCAAGTGGGAGGATTCCTCCCAAGGTGACTGTGAGGTACTGACTCGCATTGGGATTCGGTGCATAGTGGGACACATGCGGGCTGTATAAAATAATGAAATCTATGAACGCTGTTGACACATCGTATATATTGGTGCAAAGAATAAGTATGCAATAGAAAACAATAGAATCAGTTTTACGCATAGCGAAGCATCCCACACATAGAAAAATGATTCTGCAGAGCTCACAAGTAGAAGAGAGCAAATTATGTGTGTCCTCAAACTTGGTCGTGGATTTTATAAAGTGGAATTCCCTGATTTTGTCTTGGATCGTTTACTGCACAAATGCTATGAAATGTAAGGCGTTACCGCATTTGAGGGTTATATATATATTTTTTCACATGTCACGGCCTAGTGCTTCGATGTGCATGGTGCGATGACCTTCGAAGTGTAGATACCGTTCGACTAAAAAAAAAATATGCAAGTGTGATTTCTTGTTTTCTTCACTTGCATAGAAATTGGTTACGTATATTTTTAAAAAATAAAACGCTTCAGTCATAAAGTCACACGCATTCGCTGAAGAAGGATACCTACGAGGCCTATATGTTAGTATTTTGTTCTATTCTCCATAGCTTATTTCTTTATCTTATATGTTGAATTGACTGCAAATACTCCAAATATTGTTTGTTACTTCACTTTTTGTAAGAGAATAAATCACAATGAACTGTCATCTTTTCCTTATCGTGGCGGTAAAGAAGTGAATACATATATCCGCTAATTCTATTCAAGTTTTTTTTCAAGCCTAAAACGGTTGAGTTAGTGTCAGGAGGAAACCGAAATTAACACAGAGTTACCAAGACATCAGAAAACATAGCATTTCAATAAAGCTAATTGTCGGAAATTAATCGTGCTTCTTTATTAAACAAACTTTTTTCCTGCTATCAAATATCACTTTCCGCTTATGACGCAACACCCCTAAGTCGAGCTACAATGTTTTAACAGGCAGCGGCAGCCTGCAAAATATATCCTATGGCGTACAGGTAAGTTGCCGTCATATAATCACAGATCAACGTTCGTTTAGTTTGAATTACATTCAAGTTCTACGATTCCATTTAGAAACGGTCCAATTGAAGCCGCTCGTTACTTCAAGTGGGCACATATACCAGAAATTGTTTCGCCAATGCGACTTTTGAAATATCCGTTGGCAGTGTTTTGGCGTGAGAGCCGTTTTACTTATTGGATGCTTTCACTGGCTTATATAAGTCACCAATTTTGTTGTCCTGCAAATAAAAATTAGGAAGAAATAATATTCAACGGGAATGCCAAAACGCCCGTGTGCCAAGCTAAGGCTTAGGCCAATGGAGATCTACTTGGAGAAAATTATTTCCCAGTGCTCAACTACATGCCTCTCATAGCGAATTCCTCAGTCACCACGAAAGGAGAGGGCCTCGTTGAACTAGCGTAGCTAAAATATTATCGTAATCGCCATGATGAAGCACCACCGCATGATGACATGCCTATTTTTTACCCATTGCTAAACGACCGACGCCCCTACTGATTGAAATGGATTAAAGTGTTTGCCCTTTGCCCCTTATACCCCAACACCAATTTACCAGTGGCGATAGGGAAACTCTCGCAACTGAGAGTTAGGCTGCTTGTGAGATGAACCCTCTGTCAAAGCCCTTTATGTTCGTTAGTTGAAGATGTGCTTCCAGTGTACTAGTTATTTGATCTCTTAAGTTGTGCTCCCTTCATGCTCTTTGTCAACGTCGGTGTGAATGCCGGTTGCGTCAATTATCACTCATACTTTTGATCTACCCCGTGATTCTGTGTGCACCGGTGGTGTCAGGAGTGTAGAAGGAGAACTGTCACTGTTCTAGGTGTTTTTCTCGGTGGTGCCGGATCCAGCAGCTGCAGCTTTGTCTAGTGTGGTAGTATCGGTTTTCTCGGTGGCATTCGTTCTTGTAACCTGGTCATTCTCGGTAACGCTGGTTTTGTACTGTTCGTGATCTCTGTCGCATCGGTTCCGGTATTATTGATTTTTCTCCGTCTTGTTTGTTCTGACGCCCTCGCTTGAGTCGGTTTTACTGATATTGGTGTTTCATGCCTCGTCGATGCCAGCAGGATTGTTCGTGTCCGTTCCAGTGCCGTCAGGTTGCGTGGTCGTGCCGGCCTGAGCCCCCGCGGATGTCCTCTTCTCGCTTGCTAGAACGGCAGTGCCCCGGGCGTGCCGGTTCCTATGTGGGCTGTGTTAGGTGTCGCTGTGCCTTGAGCGTCAACTGCGTCACCCACCACGTAGCCTGTATAAGGTTGAGAGAATCAGGCATTTGCACCTTGATCTCCGCCGGAGGTCTTTTGTGTGCGTTTGCGTTTGCGTTTTTTTGCGACTTTCTTTATTTTGCGAATAGCTTCGTTAGCAAGTGTACCTCCGATGGCGGAGCCCACACCCATGGTCACTCCTGTCGCTAGAGTATCAGCTAAACCTCTTTTGCGTAGCGAGTGAACTGCAAGTGAATGAGCATTGCCATTATAATTGCTTTGAGGATGACCAGCAAATATGGTTATTCTGCGCTTTTTACGGCTCCTTCTGACTCGGGGCAGGGAAATATATTTTCCACTTTCAGTCAGTTGGATGCCGCCACGCCCTTCTTCGGATAGTGACGCAGCACGTTTCTTACGTAACAGATGCTGAAGTGCACTTCGCGCGCTCAGTTCGAGGGGAAATGAAGGGCCGCCGCTTTCCTTTCCATTTTTGCTCACAACTTTGTTGGTATTCCAATTGAGATTTTCTTCACTGAGAAAGCCGTATCTCATATAGCCGCCGTCAGTTGAGACTGCAGTGCTACCGGCATGAGTGTCACCGTTGGTATTGCTGTTGTGGTAGCTTGTCATGCCGGATCTGGGTCCCCATTCGAAGTCTTCTGGGGTAGCGAAATTGCCAATATCGAGGCAGGCGCCTGCACTGCAATGGCCCGTAGGCTAGTGGAAAGAAAGAACAGTCGACGAAAATTATTAGCGATCCTTGTTTGAAGTGAGCAATACTCGATTCATTTCATTTTGATTTCATTTATTAATACTGTCAGGCTCATTCAGGGGCTATAACAGGAGTGCAAAAAACGCAACAGAACAGCAAAATAAGTAGTACAGAACATATTGAAAACCATAGAGAAAGGAAAAAAAAGATCATCTCGTGAAATGCACACATAAACAAAAACAAAAATGCATCTCTCAGAAATCAGAACAGCAATCTTACACAGCAGCAACCTGATCTCATTGCCCTATGCTAGTGCCATAGATGAAATTATCTAAGTGGCGTAGGAATTCAGCTAATGATGTCGACCGAACAGCAGAATCTGGAAGAGAGTTCCAGTCTCTATAAGTTCGGGGAAAATAACTAAACTTGAAACAATTATTTTTTATAGTCGGTAATGGGATAAACTTACTATGACGATGCCTTGATGTTTCATTAGTTTTGATCTCAAAGTAATCTGAATTATTTATTTTAAGGTGATTATTGATAATGAGGTAAATAGTTTTTAGTCTTTCATATCGGGTTCTGGTTTCTAGCATAGGTAGTTGGGCTTGTTGGCAGAGTTCTGTTGAAGAATGGTTCCGGCGGTATTTATTAAAGATAAACCTTACAGCGAGTCGCTGAATCCTATCATGCTTGTGACGATTAGTTGCTGTGTGAGGATCCCATATTAATTTAGCATATTCGATTATCGGTCTGACTAGGGTTTTGTAAGCGAGGCACTTTACATCCGGAGTAGAACTGTGCATAGTAATTCATAACTCTTCATGTTATAATCCGCTGCAGCTATGAGCACAAATTTCCAAATTAATTTAGATAACTCCGATATGGGAAGCCAGACAGCTTAGCGAAATGGGACACGCAGAATACAGAAAATGAAGTAGACAACACGCTATTGCGACCATGTAGATCATCCAGTACGATTTCAGGCGAAGCTGTTGCTCATGAGTAGCTGTTTTAGAAATATTATTTGCGGTTATTTAAACCCCATGTTTTAAACACTGCGCGCATACGACTTATCCGATACTCACCCGTGTAAACAGCTGTTGGCATACAAGGCTTTCGAGTGCTTGCCTTGCTAGTTTTTTGTAAAAGCCATGATTCACCTACCCATAGGCATCTTCGCAGGCACGTCAGCCTATATGTTGCTCCATTTTCACCCAATGTTGTTTTGGAGGAAGTTGTAGCTCTCACAGCTTCACAGACCTAATTCTTTGGTGTTCGTAAAGCACACTTATAGCTCGCCGGAGCGTTGGATTGCGTAACTTAGTGCAAAGACAATATTTCATCCGTTTTAAGTGAGGCGTTAAAGCACAATGAACAGTCCTATGCACCGTTTATCAATATGAGCAAAGCATTTGACCGTGTTTCCCATAGCCTTATTTTACCCAAGTGTGACTGTTGAACTTAAGAGGTTCCTTAGTGGCGCTCTACAGGAAGTTTTAGTCAGATAGACATACAACTTGTGCATCGTTGCAATGAACGCAGTAACCTCTCCCTAAGGAAAGGAGACGTATTCCAAGTTTCTTCACTCAGTCCCTAATTACGTGACATTTTCCTAATTACGTGACATTCTCCGTAGTTGTTTTGTCCCTCACTCCATGGAGCCACCGTACAGACGCGATCTTTGGACTACAAGAAGCATTTATAAAAAAAAATTTGTTTATCCTGATCTATGATCGCTGTAAACAAGCCTAAAATATTTTTTGTTTTGTTTTCATAACCGATTATATATGTCGTTCTCAAGATCGTCGTCTACACCGGCATAGATAGTGCCCATCGTCTGCTTTTTGTTAAACAGTGTAGCCGAAATGCAAAGCATCTTTATCACTACAAGCTGTGATCATGTTTTTCTGAATGATCGAGACCATTTTACGTCGATTTGGGCTGCGTGGACGCAATACTTTTTTGGTCGGAATTTTGATGGCCCGCTACCCGCACGCTGATGGTTTTCTGAGCACAAAACATTTTCCCCTAGTTACTCAGGAAGTCCAGCTCCGGTCATGGACACTACTTCTCACTGATTAGAATGACTTATGCACCTTTGACTTATGCCTCTGTGAGCGCTGCTTGCTCTATTTTTTAACACTGACACTCACGCGCTATACAAAATGAGAAACGCTTCAATTTATTTCAGATTATTTATGTACCATAAGAACGCTAATTGCAAAAGGAATCTGAAAAAAAAAGAACAGAACGAGGGACCCTTCGGCTAATCTGCATGAGCTATGTGATAGAGTTCCGATAAATGCCGACATTAACCAGCAAACTACTAGTGGCTCCGATTTAATGATGCGTCTGAAACTTGGAAGAGAAAGTACGTTGTGCTGAAGTCGCCAGAAGTAGCATGTGATGGCTTTTCGATAGAATAAATCGACTGGAATCACATGGTAATGGACCTATTGGTTGCTTGCTATGCAGAATATCATATTCTTGCGCCGCTGAATCCATCACGCGACAGCGCATACTCAGCTCTATCAGTTTATACATTAGCACTGTGTGCGGCTCGTTAAAATACACTAAAGCCCATACACGTTAGTATTATAATAAGGCTGATGTATTCTCGGTCGTCGTAAATTCAACAGACGCTCCTACAGAATGCGTAAACTACATATATTAGGTGATTTAGCCTCGTTACGAAACAATATGAACATTATGCATTTACTTACCCTGCACGGTGTTCCATCAGGCTCAGACTGCATAATAATATAGAAAGGTGGTCTTAGGTATGTTTTTATACATGGAAATCGGCAGGGAGTCAAAGCGGAAGTCTGAAAAAAAAAATATTTTTCATCTAACGTCAAGGCACATATAAGAAGTACAGGTCCAATACGCTTTTTCTGGCGCAATGTAGCGGATAAGCGACGGCCAAATTCACTTATCCACCAATTTATCTTTGCAGATAAAATGACCTGCTCGGCTTGTTACGTTGTATAGCTACAGGCCTCTTTCACGAGTGTAGGTGGAAAGCCGCAAGGGCGCGCAATGGATCTCGCCCCTCTTCAACTACATTGCGGCACATGCGAGGAGAGAGCCGCTGGCTCCGCGCATGCTCTGATGCGCTCAAAAATTTGAAGATCTTATTTTTGATTTACGGTACGAAATCCATATTCCACGATGTCTTATGCTGTTTGCCATGTACCTGCGATACTGGTGTGCTTCAGGGCCATTGGTTTTGGCGGATACTGAGAGTAAGCATTGTACGATTCCGCTTCGATATTCACGCTTGACTACTCGTACAGCTTGTTCCAAGAGGCGGAGCTAGCGTGCTTCCGTCACGTATTACGTGGTTGGCACAGCTGGAACAGGCATCGATGGGGCACAAAGCGGGTAGCGCCTTATACCTAGTCGAAATGCTCGCCTCTCGGTTTTCTGAGATGGCGTCTTATCTTCCGGTTTGCCATTGGTCCACGTGTCGTAGCCTTGCCCAGTTTACAAACATAGTGTGATATATCCTCGCGAAGTCTCTTCAAAATTCACATTGCCTTGAATATTTTTCCAGTTTAGCTTGCAACTGAACACGTAGACTCCTGATATAGAGCCAGATGCACGGGGAACAGTATACAGGGTGTCTCTGCTATCCTTATTCAAGTTGTTTGTAGTAAAATATATAATACACGATGACACAACCAATGGTATTCTGTCAGCAGTGACGTACCGCATCAGGATTATATTTTTCCTAATGGAACTATCCTTAATCAAATGAGATCAGTTAACGAACTTTTTGATAACTGAATTGAGGGTGAAAATGTTTATAAAAAACTTGGCTATTATGTTCCGAAAACGCGATTCAGTTGTTTGTAGTGTGACTAAACAGAATAAACTTTTTTTTTCACGAAATATGAAATAAGAAAATGCGCAAAATGCAAGACCAGCCGCATGATTGCACGTCCACGACATGCGACCTCAGTGGTGCCTGGCGTTAACGAGTTAACACGAAGCTGCCAGCACTTCGCGTAGTTTGTCCCCATCAAAGATCGCTTTTAACATATGGTCCGCGCGGGCGCGCCATGCGAAGCCCCCGTCGGAATAGAAGCCCCTCTCCCCCTCCCCTTTCCCCCGGCCTCTTGCGCGCGACTGAAGACGGCGTGCTTCGTCCCCGCCTTCCTGGTTTGCTCGCGCGAGATTGAACCACCATAATCGGCTCATCTTCGCATGGTTTCACTCGCACATAGAGCATGCGACACGTGGCGGCGACGTTATCGCTCTTGGACTTTACGCGGCACGTCAGAGCGACGACGCCACCGACGACGACGCCACCGACGACGACGGCAGAAAGCACCAGGAGACTTCGAATAATTCTTATGGCAACAACGATATTTAAGCCAGATAATCTCGCTACTTCGCAAGCGAACTGACGGACATCATACGATTTTTACACGCATTCACGCATTCATTGGAGAGACCGCCAGCTGCCTGGAGGAACACCGTGTTCATTGACCTGGAACGCTTATGCTACATCAAAATATCTCCAGTTACAAACAGTCCTTCTTCCTGATATATTTAGACAGGGCAGAACTCGCACTAAAGAAACTTCTCTTATACGTAAGTGTTGCCTGGAATTCACCCCTGTCGCCGCAGTCGTCACGTTCACTATTACGCTTAGCGTACAGTGTCAGCCAATGCGTATGTGCATATACGCCTGACTTTTCCCAATACAAGTCATAGTTTTATTTATTTAACGTTGTGCTTAAAGGATGTTTTCAATGAAAAACCTATGCGGTGTCGCTTAATAAACTGCAGTTATGTTGCGCGCTGAGCATGCAGTTTTCAGCAGTGGCGTAGCCAGAAATTGCGTTCGTGGGGGAGTCAATTTGCAGCTCGGCGTCCTCCTTATAGAAGTAGACAAGGGATAAAAAAAAACAATATATATATATATATATATATATATATATATATATATATATATATATATATGCTCTTTTTTTACTTTTTTTCATCCCTCGACTAATTCTATAAGGAGGAAGCCGAGCTGCAAATTGAGTCCCCCACGAACGAAATTTCTGGCTACGCCACTGCTGAAAACTGCATGCTCAGCGCGCAACATAACTGCAGTTTATTAAGCGACACCGCATAGGTTTTTCATTGAAAATATCTTTTGCGCACAACGTTAAATAAAAAAACTATATATATATATATCATTCAACAACCTTGTTTACATTTTCGTACATATGCATCGACCAGGGGAAAATCTCAATGACGCTTTCCTTTGTTAGAATGTATTGCGCAGGAGCAGCTGTCACCGGTTGTGCATTGCGAGTAATTGCTCCGAAATTATAGTCGCAAGTGAGAGCACATATAAAAAGCAGGAGTTTTGCAAAATATACTAGGGCGAGTCAAATGAAAGTGAGCCAATGCGAATATATGACAAACGGGGTACTTTATTTAAAAGTAGTCACCATGAGTATTTAGACACTTGTCCTACTAACGAGTCGCGTAATTCCCATCTCATAAAACTCCCTGGGTTGCTGCCTCAAAAATCTGTAAATGACAACACGTCATCTTCCGACACGATTCTGGTTTCCTTGAGCAGTTCTTTCAAATTTTGCCAAATGTGGAAGACGCAAGGTAACAGGTCTGGGCTGCATGAGGGATGTTGCAGCGTTTCCCACTTGAACTTCGTCAGTTTTTTATTAACCACATCAGCAACGTGGGAACGGGTAATGTCGTGAAGCAAGATGTTCCCAATGCTCAAATTTCCACGTCGTTTGTTCTTGATTGCGACACGCAGCCGATCCGACCTTTCACAATATCTGAAACGATTTAGAGTATCTCCAGGTTTAGAAAATTCGATCAATAATGGCCCCTAACGATCTAAAAAGAAGTCAACACTTTTCCGGCAGAAATGGCGGCCTTTGTTTTCCTGGGGAGTAGTGAATTCAGATGTTTCCACTGTAAGCTTTGCCGTTGTGTTTCAGGCAAGTAGTAGCGGCACCTTGAGTCACCCCCGGTCACAATTGCAGACAAGAAATCGTCACCCTCATCTGGGGTTCTTCGACGCGTGCACGTAAACCTAAGTACACGGGTGTTTTCGCATTTCGCCTCCATCGAAATGGAGCCGCCGTGACCGGGATTCGATCCCGCGACCTCGTGCTCAGCAGCCCAACACCATAGCCACTGAGCGACCACGGCCTTTTCAATTGTGTTGGGGGTGATTGCACGGTCGCTTTGGCCCGGCCATGGATCGTCTTTGTAACTTTCACGTCCTTCTTTGAACAGTTTGCTACAACGCTTCACAGTGGCCAATGAAACGCAATGTTCAACGCATACGGCAGCCATACGTCGAATAATTTCTTTTTGGGAAACATCTTCATTTGTCAAAAACCTCGCGACACCAAGCTGTTAAACTTTTGCAGTGTCCATTATGTCACGCAATCATGTTCAACCGAGTGTATGAGAGCATTAAAGAACATTTAACCTCATCTCTGCATGTCACTTGTAAATGAGATGCGTATGTGCTACGCGCATGCCTCGAAAATAATGAACCGAACCATTATTGCGCGGGGCGGGTTGTCTCACTTTCATTTGACTCGACTTTGTACATTATAAATGCGAAGACGCAATGGAATATACAAATGTGAAGATGCAGCTTCATGCAGGGCAAAAAATTGTCATGGGAAACAAAGTTCACTGCGCATATACACAAAACCTCCCAACAAGATCTTTAAATATACGTATAAGTATCTAATAAATCTACGTACCTAACAAAAAGTCACTATATATCATGCGTCAAACAAGGCAAATAAACTGGTTGCGCAACCACGAATTCACAGATCACAGCACCCCCCCCCCCTCCCTCCACTTACAAGATGTATCGCGTGCGACGGAAGGCGGCGCGTTTCCTCCCCGCTTTTCTCTCTTGCGCACACAAGACTGAGCCACCATCGTCGGCTCACCCCCTTCCCCCGCTCCACGCTTTCACTCGCACATACAGCATGCGGCGCACGGTCACGATGTTATCGCCCTTGGCCTTTATTTATACGGAACATGAGGGCAACGGCAGGAATTCGCCTGGAGTCTTCATATACCTGCTATCGCAATAATATAATAGTAGAGAGTTTTAGCAGAGCGTTTACGGTCCGCTCCACTCAGACCGGAATATCACAACAATTGGCACGCAGCCGCTCAGCAAAACGCTACTGGGAACACTGACGCGCGTGCGCACAGCACACATAGCGGCAGCGGAATGTGGGACGCTGACCACGTTCCGCTAGGAACCTGATTTAGCGGTGCGTCAGGGACCGTGTAGTTGCTTTCGTAATCGTTTTACCGCCAAGCTGAGAGCACGTCAGAGGCATCTCTGGAAGACGCTCTTGTTAGATAAGCGAAATCAATGCATTCTGTGCAGCCACCGGTGCGAGTGAAACGTGTGCGGAGCGGAGCGCAAGCAAACGCTCTGCTAAAACTGTCTAGTATCGGGCAACTGAAGCGTCCCGTGGCCCATTACTTTCCGCAAAAGAAGTAACAAAATCGAACTTTCAGCATGCGACAATTCGCTGCGCCGCAACAAGGTCTTTTTTTTTTTTTCTTTTGTGGGGCGGGGGGCGGCGAAATAGAATAATGCAAAGGAAAGCATGTTGGCTACAACCGAATGCCGACTTTGGGCACCTAGTGTGGCTACCGAACGAATATCGAAGAAAACGTGTGAGGCTTGGTCCACAGAAAACCATACGCATACTGCTCGGTATCCTACACCGACGAGACAAAATTTTCCGGAGAGGTTGCGCTCAAGCGAACGCGTTGCAAGCCGTCGAGTCCACGCAGTGATGGCGGCGAGCTACCATGCATTGTTTCTTTTCCTCGTTTGCTAGCCAGAAAGCGTCCAAAACTCTGCCAGGCGAAAATGCAGTCGGCCAGAGAAAAACGAGCGCGCATCCAAGTGCGCCGCGCGGTTGTCGATGCTGCACGAGAAAAACGCATGCGCTCTGGCTGGATCGGCAGCCCGCGGGTTGCGAGAACAAAAAAACAAAAAGAAAGAACAGAGGAAGAGGCTCAATGTATCCTCGCGAATAAAAGTCTAGGTAGAAAAATAAATAAGAACTTAGTTACAATGGTGGCTTTAGTGTCTTGACATGGATGCTTTGGCGCAGGTGAAAAAAAATGTTCATATTCTTTTCTGTGACCTGACGGCACAAATGAACCACCACAACACTTTGTCTCATCGGACCTCGCTGCGTGCTTTGTCAATTTGTCTGATAGTATGTTCATTTGGCTTGTCTCGTTGTATGGCCCGATGTACGACTTTAGAAAAGTCGATGCACCTTTGACGTCAAATGTTTACAACAGCATTAAACCCACAAAGTTCCGGAATTGAAAATCTAAAGCACGACTTTGGAAATGTGAATGCACCTTTCGCATCAAAATATTATGATAACTTCATACCCACAAAGTTTCAGGATTCAAATCCAAGCGCTCCGTAGATGCCGCGTCCTCGGCGAGATGCCGAGACGAGCCCGCTCGCCATCAAAACGCCCTTCAAATTTTGTGCTCGATGGGGCTCCTTGCGTTACGATATGTGACTCCCGATGCGTGGGCGTTGCCGCGAAATCCAGCCCGATTTCGCTATGTCCGCGCTAAAATGTCTTTTCGAGCGTGAATTAAGGACATTCTAGACAAACTCGAGCATGATTTCCGGCGCCGGGAGTTGTTTTGGTCGGCGACGCATGAGAGAACGAAAAAAATTCGGGAGGGGGGGGGGGGGTGTGTGGAAGCCCCATAAGCCCTCCCCCCCCCCTGGCTACGCCCTTGGTCTTCAGTTACGCATACTTACAATAGCGGGCGGCACCAGTCGCTGACAATGCAAAGTGCTCACGTAGTTTGATTCAGTATGGCATTGTCCACCTGAGGAGAAAAAAAGCACCTGGTAAGAGAAAGACGTAACAGTTTTTGAATGCTTACTGCACTCCTTCAATTAATGGCACACCCTAGTAAAAGCGAGAACTGATTTTGTTGTCTCTGTGCCCAATGCAGATGGATTATCGCTTGGACGCGCCCACTCAATGAACACCGTGTACCGTTTCTGAAAGTGATGGACTTACAAGGTCCGAAAATAATCCACGTAGATATATATATATATATATATATATATATATATATATATATATATATATATATATATATATATATATATATATATATATATATATATATATATATATATATATATATATGTATTCTGTGCTCTCAAGACTTGCACGAGGCGCATCGTAGGTGTTGCTACCATATTTACTACAAGCTTTTCCTTCCTGCCTCAACTGCATCAAGGCTTGCAAGCTTAATTTCTGGGCCTAAAATTTCACTACTCACCCACAATGCAGAGGAAAACACTGACGACACGGGTACTAGCATGCATTCTGAGCACTGACGAGGTCTTGCAATACGGGTCACTGCCAGGAGAAGCTTATATATTGCTGTAGTTCGACAAAGAAATGATTGATAGCATCGTATATGTAGCACTATAGGAAATGAAGCTTTTGCACTTTAAAAATATTTTTTCTATTTATTGGTCAAATCCATCAGAGCTTCCATTGCGAACAAAACAATATAGTGGAAGAGCACAACCTTATTTTTTTGTCCCGGTTCCAAGGCAAAATGCATGCAATTTATATCGACACTCAGGCTACGCGTCCTTGTCGCAGGTTTTTGAGGGACAAAACAAGGGTAAGTGCGAATAGGTGTAAAAAGAAACGACAACAAAGAGTTACACTGCACCAGACCGCACTTATCGAAAAAGCTGATGGTTTTAAGAAGTCAAAAGCGAAAAAAATCAAAATGACAATTCTCGCATCGACTGCACAACATCGGCACTGCAGCTAAAGGCAGACAGATCGCTGCAATGGAAATGAAAACACACGCTTCACCTGGAGTTTTCGCTATACACGTGGCCGTGGCCGAATTGCGTGTTCTATGGAAATCAGTTTACTTAGATAGATTCCTGCGAGCCCACGGCACTAAGAAGACGAAAGGAGAAAAGTTGAGGAAGAATGGAACCAGTAGTTTAAATTTTCGAACATTTGTTTTATGAGAAAGGTTCTTAAATGATTACATTGCACGATATAATATATCCAAACTTGTCCATGACCACGTGAACCCCTTGAGCAAGCTGGCAGATGCCAGCTGCCAGCCTTTGTGTCGGCGTTTATTCGCAACGGTGACTCACCAGTGGAGCATAGCGCTGTCGCACTGGCTTGATCATTGTGATCACACGAATGACGGATCGTCGTATTTCTCAGGGGAGAGCACGATGGGTGGCTACGGCTGTCGCTACATTGAAAGCCGGTGCCCAGCCAACCAACCTAAATGATCCTCTTAAGGCATATACGCAGAATCGACTTAGTCTCGAAAGGTAGCAAAACGAGAAAAAAATTAATAAAAGAAAACTTCACACCATGGTTAAGGAAAAAAATCTGCTTCTTGCAACTGCCGACCAGAAATTGCAAGATTACTTGGCCAAACTAAATTTGACTTCTCTAATTCATCTTGCATTACGATGAATGTACATACACTAGCTTCTAGTGTACAAATGTCATAAAAAGACAGGCTATATAGTTTTGCGTAGAACAGGAAGCATTTTTTACCTTCACAAAGAACCACGCTTTTATATCATAGTGTTGATGGATGGGAGAAGTGCTATCATAGTAAAAAAGAAAGCACGGCTAAGAAAAGGACTGTGGGCCAGAAATGCGGGCCAACTTGAAAAGATATTGTCTCATACTAGGTCGGATACGTATCCTGCGCACTGAATAAAGAAATCGTGCTTTATATGGATGGATGATTTTAGAGATATTTAGAAATGATTTTATTCGATTTCCTTGTCGTCTTGCTACCAGAAGTATGCAATCCAACCGGGAAATATACTGAGGACTGAGACATCTCCAAGTCCTATGCCTCCGATATATATTGCGTGTTGCAAGCTACTTAAATTTATCTGTTTTGAAAGTTGTAGACAGTTTATTCATTTATTGATTAATACCGCCAATGTTTACCTTTTCGGAGGGATGTGTCACAGAGCAAGAAAACCTACGAATGAGAAAGGTATATAGTATGGGCAGTATAGACGTAAAACGCACAGCACAGAAATTCCCCGATAATTCAAGTTACAGGGTCTCTATTTTTATGGGAAATTCATGAAAAAAAATTCTATAAAATGTACATATGAAAGACAGTCACAAATTCACACACTTTACATATTCAGATATTCATACATATCCACACCTATCAAAGAAAGTCACACACTTTATTGGTCAGAAAGCATGCGAATGGGCTTAAAGACTCTCGGAAGCGGCTTGCACACATGCGCCACCAGGTCTAGCCATCTGGTGGCGCAGATATTCACCATCCAAACACAGAGCTATTACTGTAACGAAGTCTAAAAAATTTTTAACATGTAAAAATACAGCGTGTTCACGATTACACTCCCGGCGAAAATTTAGTCATAGCAGCAGTGTTCAGTACGCTTAGTTACTATTGGCTATTAGCTCTGTGTTAATGTGGTTGAGCTCTCGCGAGGCTCGTCACATCTGCGCCTCCACTCATCCGGTAAAACGCCCAGTCCGCCTGCGCTTGCGTTAGCCTTAATAACGGACCCGCCAAAACACATACAAGCTGGCGCCGACCGGATGCCGACGGCGAGATGCACTGCAGCCACTTCGCTCGCATGTTGCCTTGCAGAGGGACACGATGTCGCAGCTTGGCCCGTAACCAGTCGCTAATTTGGGAGCACACAACCTAACAAGGGCGATTCATAATGATCGCGAAAAGAAAGCTTGAGACCAACGCTCACCCCCGCAGCTTACGTCGACACGGAGAATATTGTAACACAAGCAGAAGCCCCTTACTGTGGGCAGGAAGCGCTTCACTGTAGCGATAAATTGTTGTGTATTCTCTTTCTCATCCTGATTTTTAAAAAAAACTAATTGATCAACATTCATACCATTACAACCAACACTTGCTAACCATTAAGTTGATCAAGTTATCGATGACCGAACCTCAGTAGCTAAATCTGATAGCTCGCGCAACTAACGTCACTTCGCCTTACTACGTTGGTTATCAAGAGGGCGGCTGGAAACTCGGCCGAGTGGCGCCGCCGGGATCGGTAGTGGTGCACATTTTTTAGAAGATTATATTCATTTTCACACTTTAGGTGGAGGGTTGATGCTTCTCCTATTAATCAGAACGACTTACCATAACGACTCAGTATTGTTATATTCAGTTTCGTTATTCATTTCGGTTCTTTATTCCCCAGGGGGCGCTTCTGTTCTTCATTATATATATTGGTTGTATATGTTAAATAAACGGCTTTTTACTTCGGGACGGCTGGAGTCTGAGTCCACCTTCGGTCAACACCACATTGGCGACGAGGATGTCGTGAACGTACCCCCAGCCCCGCTGCGCCGTCCGTATCCGCCACCAAGAGCTTCACCGGGCTTGCTCCGCCGCCGTTTTTCCTTCCGACGCCCGGCCGTCCCTCATTGCCATGGGAGCAGTGGGAGCAGATGTTCAACGTGTACTTGCTGGCATCCGGAGCCGCCGCATTCAAGCCGGAGCAACGCAAGGCTATTCTTTTGCATTGTTTGGGGGCGGAGGGCCAGCGTATTTATCAGACGCTACATGCAGGGACGAGCGCCGCAGCACCGGCCGCGCCAAGTGCCGCAGCACGCGCCGATGACAAGTCTGCCGTGGCCCCTCCTGACGAATACGACTCTGCACTCGCCGCATTACGGCTACAGTTTTCGACGTCGCGCAACGTTATCATCGAGCGTCATCGCTTTCACCGCCGCAGCCAACACACAGGCGAGTCCGTTCATGACTTTGTTGCCGCTCTACGGGAGCTAGCGTCACATTGCTCGTTTGCCTCGCAAGATGATGCTTTGCGGGACCAATTCGTTGCCGGCGTAGCTTCCCCTCGCGTACGTGAGCGGTTACTGCTCGAGGGTTCCACACTTTCATTCGAGAATTCTGTTCGAATTGCACTTCAGTTTGAGCAGGCGGCTGAAGAGCTAAAAGAGCTTTCTGCTTCGGTCGAAGCAATTTCATTGCGGCAGCGTCGAAAACCATCGTCGCATTCTTCGAAAAAAAGGAATTCACGACCGGCAGCCACCGTAGAGCAGAATTTAACGAGGAGCGCGAGCGGCTCACGTGCGCCGCAGCGGAACCGCCCCCCTCAGCGGTACCGAGAACAGAGTAGCCGCTCCGGCTCGCCACATTGTTTCCGATGCGGTTCGCGGGACCACATCGCGTCAGCGCCACAGTGCCCAGCGCATGGCAAGACTTGTTCGTTTTGCGGTCACAAGGGCCACTTTCAAAGGGTATGCAACCGCAAGCTAACCCAAATGCAAGGCCGAGTACGTGAAGTTGAATTTCATGAAGATGTTTCGTCATCCAGCAGTGCTGAGGATGTTTTGACTGTGCAACGTTCCGCGCGTAGCGGAATTCATATTCAATTGCAAGTCGCGAATGTCACTTTGACATTCCTTGTTGATTCAGGGTCGTCTGTTTCAATCCTGTCGGAACAAGAATTCAGTCGATATTTTCAGAGCGTTCAGCTCCTGCCTGCTCCGCATGTTAGTCTGTTTGACTACTCTCAACGGCTGATTCCAGTGCTAGGTTGTTTCCAGGCAGACGTTCGATTTAAAGGCCGCACAGCGTCGCTACGTTTTTATGTTGTTCACCGAGGCACTTCTCTGATCGGTCTAGACGGCATTAAAGCCTTGGATCTTCGCATTGAGGGTTCTGCTCTCAAGTGCTTATACACGTATATTGCTCCGCAGCCGACTGTTGTTGACACGCTATCCTGTTCTATTTCCACACCGTCAAGCACGCAGCCCCATAACAAAGCTCTTCCGCCAGCCTTAGCACATGAGTTCAGTTCACTTTTCAGTCCCGAGTTAGGTCTTGCTAAGGGGTTCACGCATCGCATCAAGACACGGCAAGGCGTGCAGCCTGTAACTTCGAAGCTTCGCCGTCTGCCGTATTCTCTCCGTTCACCAGTATCAAATGAGCTTCATAGGTTGCTGAGCCTTGACATCATCGAGCGGATCGATGCTTCTGAATGGGTGTCCCCCATTGTTGTTGTTAACAAGAAAGATGGTAGCATCAGCATCTGTGTAGATCTTCGAGAGCCGAACAAAGCTATTGTTCCAGACAGTTTCCCATTGCCCCATACAGAGGAGCTGCTTCACGCTTTGGTAGGCGCTTCACACTTCTCCAAACTTGACTTGGCTTCTGCTTACCATCAGGTTCTCTTGCACCCTGACAGCAGGGATCTGACAGCTTTCATCACCCATGATGGCCTTTTCCGTTTTAAAAGAGTTTGCTTTGGGTTGGTTTCTGCCCCAGCGGCATTTCAGAAGATGATGGCGAAAATCCTTGACCGCTGCCCTGGCGTGTTGTTCTACATTGATGATGTCATCATTTTTGGCAAGACCGCGGAACAACACCTTTCAAACTTGAAGACCGTGCTGCAAAAGATCAAGAACGCAGGTCTGAAACTGAACGACAAATGCCTTTTCGACGTTCCAGAACTTGCCTTTCTAGGGCACAAGGTCACTGCACGTGGTATCTCGCCACTTCCAGAGAAAGTAGACTCCATAGTTAACACACCAGTGCCAACTGATGTGGCCACTCTTCGTTCGTTCCTGGGCCTCGTAGAATACTACTCCAAGTTTGTTCCACACTTGGCACAAGTGGTTGAGCCTATGAGAGTCTTACTTCGCAAAAATGAGCCATTCATCTGGTCTGCCGAAGTAGACAGCAGTTTCCGGAGGGTCAAGGAAATGCTTTCGTCAAGTACAGTCCTCCAGATGTTCGATCCGTCATTGCCAGTAATTGTGTCGACCGACGCGTCCGACTGTGGGCTGGGAGCAGTCCTGCAGCAACAAAGTGGCCACGAGCTCCGCACAGTCGCTTTCGCATCTCGTACACTGTCGCCTGCAGAGAGAAAATATTCAGTCGGTGAACGAGAAGCACTTGCGTGCATTTGGGCGTGTGAGCGATGGCACACGTACCTGTGGGGTCGCCATTTCACAATTCGAACAGACCACCAGGCACTGGTGTCCTTGCTGTCGTCACAAGGACATGGAAGACGCCCACTTCGAATCGCACGCTGGAGTGCACGACTGCTTTGCTACAATTTCACTGTTGAATACCGCAAGGGGTCCACAAACACTGTAGCAGATGCACTTTCTCGGCTACCAGCACCTACCTCGGAGGCAGAGATTGCTAAGGAGGAAGAAATTGTCTCGTTCATTGAGCCAGCCTGTGTGACTAAGAAGTTCAGGCAGGCCGCCCTCGACGACAGTTGCCTGGAAACCGTCAAATCATTCGTGCTGAGTTTCTGGCCGCCAAAGAAGTCCATACCAGAAGAGGCGAAATCATTCTACGCCATTCGGGAAGAACTTTCTGTTGTCGATGACCTGCTTCTGCGTGGAGAGCGCCTCGTTGTTCCGTCCTGCCTCACGGCTCAGATCATCGGCATCGCGCACGAGACACATCCGGGTATCACGCGCACGAAGGCGCGACTGCGTGAGCGGTTCTGGTGGCCACGAATGGATAAGCAAGTGGAAACGGCAGTAAAAAACTGCCATATCTGTCTGGAGGCAGATAAGTCCGCCAAAACATCACCAGCACCGTTGCAACCTGTTGAATGGCCTGAGCGACCGTGGCAAAAGCTTTGCCTAGACATTGTTGGTCCCTTGGAGCATGCAGCCTACAACAGCAGATTTGCTGTAACGCTTGTTGACTACCATTCGAAATGGCCAGAGGTGTATTTTTGCAGCGAAGTGTCCACGAGCACCGTGAAAGACTTTTTAAGAAGTGTTTTCGCCCGTGAAGGCTACCCGGAAGAGATCGTTTGTGACAATGGACCTCAGTTCACTTCGCGTGAGTTCATAACTTTCCTGCAACACAGAGGCATCAGTCTTTCACATTCTTCAGTATACTACCCCCAAGCCAATGGGCAAATAGAACGTTTCAATCGTACATTGAAAGACTTCATTCAAGTCTCACTCCTCGAAAGACGACCACTCCGGCAAGCTGTCACAGAATACCTTGCCATTTACCGCTGTACTCCGCACGCCACCACCGGAGTCGCCCCAGCAGTTCTGCTGAATGGTAGAATGCCCCGAACCAGGCTGAATATCGTGGGTTTCTCGGCACCAGCATTTGCGGAAGATCCAGCCAAGGAGTTGGCGCGACTTCGTCAAAGGGTTCGGCGTCAGCAGCAAAGCAGCAAGCACTACACGGACAAAAGAAGAGCCGCCAAGAAGACGAAGATAGCCGTAGGCGATTTTGTTCGTGTCAAAAAACCGTCCGTTCGGTTCAAGGGAGACTGCGCCTTTTCTTCACCCACTGAGGTGATCAAGAGGAGGGGACCAGCCTCTTTCCGACTTGGAGACGGCCGTACGTGGAATGCCTCCAAGCTTTCCAGGGTTCCGGAGAGGGGCACCTGGGGACCAGGCCCACCTGCCACGCCGCAGCCGCGGTCTCCTGAGGCGCTGCAACCTGCCACGCCGCAGCCGCGGTCTCCTGAGGCGCTGCAACCTGCCACGCCGCAGCCGCGGTCTCCTGAGGCGCTGCAACCTGCCACGCCGCAGCCGCGGTCTCCTGAGGCGCTGCAACCTGCCACGCCGCAGCCGCGGTCTCCTGAGGCGCTGCAGCCTGCCACGCCGCAGCCGCTGTCTCCCGACGTGCTGCAGCCTGCCGTGCTACAGCCTCCTTCTCCCAGGACGCAGGCACTGTGTCCTGGCATACCGCAGCAGCAGTCAACGAGCCCGTCGCCAGTGCGACGTCCAACGCGGCCGACCCGAGAGCGCCGGCCACCGGCCTGGCTCAAAGACTATCAGACCAATTAGTTCGTGGTCTGTCATTGTGTACATAGGTTGTAAATATATGTAAATAAGTACAGTGTGCATGCTTCGGGGTTTTCGTTACTAATACTTACTAACAACTAACTACTAAAAATAAGGGAGGGAGTATGTTATATTCAGTTTCGTTATTCATTTCGGTTCTTTATTCCCCAGGGGGCGCTTCTGTTCTTCATTATATATATTGGTTGTATATGTTAAATAAACGGCTTTTTACTTCGGGACGGCTGGAGTCTGAGTCCACCTTCGGTCAACACCACAAATATGTTTTGTACAAGAGCGTCAAAACGTGTCAGCCTTCCTTTTAGTATTATAGCCAGGGAAAACGACGTGTTGTAGTGGTGAAATCTATGTAAAATAAAAGGGCGTGGATGGATAAGATGTTGAAGGTGCTGAGTTTTCTGAAATGAGAAATAAGACCTACTTCAGTATGTGCGCGAAGTAGCGGATGATCGAAGTTTTTTTCTTTTTTTTTTTCGTGTGACGCAAGTCATACGGGAGTTCGACAAAATAAAACGAGTGGCTCATTTATTCACTGTATCCAGTTCGTTAATAAAACAACTCCAGGGTGAGATATTGATGACGCATATCAATTAGTCAATTTCTTTTTTTATCGGCAATGGCCATGATGCCTTGCGCATACTCTTTCCAAGATAATGTACTAAGGAATTTATTTTCGAGGTGATAGCTAGGAAAAAAAATGCTTTGGCGCTGTGTTACTGAAGAATAAGCCTGTACTATGTATTATCAACAGCAAAAGTGCGTATAAACACAAGAAAAAATATATATTTGAATTTTTGTTCAAAGTGGACGCCGAGTATAGGCAGCTATATTATCACCATCAATTAGATTAGAACGTATAGCACACTCGCAAACAAACGAGCAAATATTCAAGGAAACAAAAGTTAGTCATTTATTATTAAAGATCACAGAGCAAACAGACCAGAACGCGCGCGTGCGTCATGGGCAGCCTCTTAGCATCTCGTTTAATAGAGGAAATTTTTTTTTTTACTTTTCTTTGTTTTTTGTGCTTTTGTTTGTACTGCGATGCAATCGCATGCGCTCAACGCACCACGAGTTTCTGGTTAGATATCCTTAAAGTGGGTGAAGTCTGCCTATAATTATATAAACATATACGTGACATATCGTTGGATGGAACCTATGTCTTTCGGAATGAAAGGCGAATGGTGCAATCATTAGGCCACAATTCATATTTTTCACTACTGCCTGCTTTTCACAGAATACTGCACTATCTACAATAGTATCGGAAATATATTATTGAAATCGAATCCTTGGTGAAGTAGAAGCTTTGCAGTTGTTTCGGGCACACAAACGGCTCCAATTGTCAAGTTATACTCGTACAGGGTCTTCCTCGCTGGAAACTTTGGAACTATTTTGATAAGTTCTCGGAAACGCAGATGATTTGGTTGAAAGTGATCATCAGCATTTATGACAACAAAGCGCTTATTCCAAATAGTAGGTCTATACACATCAATGAACATCATGATCATCATCATCAGCCTGGTTATGCCCACTGCAGGGCAAAGGCCTCTCCCATACTTCTCCAACTACCCCGGTCATGTACTAATTGTGGCCATGTTGTCCCTGCAAACTTCTTAATCTCATCCGCCCACCTAACTTTCTGCCGCCCTCTGCTACGTTTTCCTTCCCTTGGAATCCATTCCGTAACTCTTAATGACCATCGGTTATCTTCCCTCCTCATTACGTGTCCTGCCCATGCCCATTTCTTTTTCTTGATTTCAACTAAGATACCATTAACTCGCGTTTGTTCCCTCACCCAATCTGCTCTTTTCTTGTACCTTAACGTTATACCAATCATTCTTCTTTCCATAGCTCGTTGCGTCGTCCTCAATTTGAGTAGAACCCTTTTCGTAAGCCTCCATGTTTCTGCCCCGTACTTGAGTACTGGTAAGACACAGCTGTTATAAACTTTTCTCTTGAGGGATAATGGCAACCTGCTGTTCATGATCTGAGAATGCCTGCCAAACGCACCCCAGCCCATTCTTATTCTTCTGGTTATTTCAGTCTCATGATCCGGATCCGTGGTCACTACCTGCCCTAAGTAGATGTATTCCCTTACCACTTCCAGTGCCTCGCTACCTATCGTAAACTGCTGTTCTCTTCCGAGACTGTTAAACATTACTTTAGTTTTCTGAATATTAATTTTCAGACCCACCCTTCTGCTTTGCCTCTCCAGGTCAGTGAGCATGCATTGCAATTGGTCCCCTGAGTTACTAAGCAAGGCAATATCATCAGCGAATCGCAAGTTACTAAGGTATTCTCCATTAACTCTTATCCCCAATTCTTCCCAATCCAGGTATCTGAATACCTCCTGAAGACACGCTGTGAATAGCATCGGAGAGATCGTATCTCCCTGCCTAACGCCTTTCTTTATTGGGATTTTGTTGCTTTCTTTATGGAGGACTACGGTGGCTGTGGAGCCGCTATAGATATCTTTCAGCATTTTTACATACGGCTCGTCTACACCCTGATTACGCAATGCCTCCATGACTGCTGAGGTTTCGACTGAATCAAACGCTTTCTCGTAATCAATGAAAGCTATATATAAAGGTTGATTATATTCCGCACATTTTTCTATCACCTGATTGATAGTGTGAATACGGTCTATTGTTGAATAGCCTTTGCGGAATCCTGCCTGGTCCTTTGGTTGACGGAAGTCTAAGGTGTTCCTGATTCTATTTGTAATTACCTTAGTAAATACTTTGTAGGCAACGGACAGTAAACTGACCGGTCTATAATTTTTCAAGTCGTTGGCGTCCCCTTTCTTATGGATTAGGATTGTGTTAGCGTTTTTCCAGACTCCGGTACGCTCGAAGTCATGAGGCATTGCGTATATAGGCTGGCCAGTTTCTCTAGAGCAATCTGCCCACCATCCTTCAACAAATCTGCTTTACCTGATCCTCCCCAGCTGCCTTCCCCCTTTGCATAGCTCCCAAGGCTTTCTTTACTTCTTCCGGTGTTACCTGTGGGATTTCGAATTCCTCTAGACTATTCTCTCTTCCAATATCGTCGTGGGTGCCACTAGTACTGTATAAATCTCTATAGAACTCCTCAGCCACTTGAACTATGCCATCCATATTAGTAATGATATTGCCGGCTTTGCCACATCAATGAACACGACAGCATAAAATGGCCTTAATTCACTAGGTAGTGTCAAAACCGTATGACAAATGCATCCCGCAGCAACTCTTTTTGAATACCTGTTTGTAGAACGCCGCCCCAAAGCAACTCGACCTCCTTACACAGTCTAGGAAGACGTGTTCAGTGGTGTCGCACTAGCGACGTACATGACACGTAACTCATCAAAGTACCAAGTTAGGTCTCGAGCGTTGTCCCTCGGTGAGTTACGTGTTCTGCTTGCCGCAAGAGCGACACCGCTGGTGGCGTTGTCTTGGATATTGGATATAAGCGGCTGAGTGACAAGGACGGGGAAGTGATCAGGCACCCACACTGATTGACATACGTACTATATACATGAAGAAACTTCGTGGCAGAATTCAGCTAACGGATTGGGGAAAGGTCCGTAGCGACAAGAAATTTGATGCAACTACTGCAATCGCTAACTTGCAAACAATTTCACACTTTTCACTGATTTCTGCGATAGTGAACGAAGACCAACCGATGCCTGACCTACACCTTCTCAATCTATGGGTGCAGAGGCGCCAGGAGCAAGATCGAGCTAAATGTAAGCCATTGCCACTCCAAGCCCGCGCTTCGGCAAACCGCATCAATGCGCGTGCTCTGCGTGGCGAAAAGCAAGTGTCACGAAATCGCAGGATTGATTGGTGCGAGAACCTCGTATTGACAAGGTTCTCGAACCCATTTAACAACATTCACAGTTGGTACAGGAGAGAAAAAAAAAAGTTGAACAATTGTACGGTATGGAATGTGTAGTGCAATGGAGTCTCTCGGGCATAGTGAGCACAAGAGTTGCTCACATCTTTATAAAACGATGCATGCAATTTCAAATGTGGTTAAAACACGTTTTGAATACTCGCATATATTAAATACACAGTGCGAAAAATATTTAAATTCAGCCAAACAGTGCAAAATTATAATATTCAAAGAAAACAAATGCTCTAGAATATAAGGTCAAACAAGAACTATGTCAGGAATGAGTCTCAAAAAATAGGAAATGACATAAAGCATAACTTCTCATGGAATTGAGTGGTTAAGCGTTTAGGCAATATGTACTTCAACATAGCGAAACCATATTGAGTTTTCAATCAATGCAAGATATAAGTATGTCGTATTCTAGGGCCCTATAACGTAAAACTATAGCACTACGTTTTTATTCCAATCCTGACAGATGACCGTATTGCTTATTTTTCACAGTTTGGAAATGGTCCCGTAATCAGTCATTAAGACATCTCCCTGTCTGTCCGATGTATTTTTCCCACAGGACAGCGGAAGCTCATAAACAGCTTCTACGCATCCCACTGGCGCTTTTCGATTATTCGTAGAACATCCGGCAGCTGGCTTGCGGTACGGGTCGGTTAATCGACATATTTTTGCCAGCTTTTCTGGTGCGGGAAAGATCACTTTTCTGTCCACCCGGCTAGCCATTTTCTTAAGTTTATGTGCCGTTCTATGAAGGTAGGGCACTACCACTACCTTCCTTCTACGTTCCGTCTCTTGATCTGCCGTGTCCCGAATTGTGCTATCTGTCCTGCACCTTTTTAGCAGCCCCTCGACGACCGAAACTTCCCGATTGATCCATACGACTGGTATAGATCCTATGGTGGAAACACTTCTTTAGAGCATTTCCAAAGCATAAGTTGGCAATGCTCCTCTTGACGAGCTTCGAGTGGGCTGACCTAACGATAATAGGGGCTTTGAGCTCTAGGTTTATACTCCCAACACGTGTGCCGTTCCACGAACTCGAGCTGAATATCTAGGAAACGCAGCACGTTATTGGTAGGCTCTTCAATCGTGAGAGTAAGTGGGCTAAGGCCTGCAGAAAAAACTTCGTAAAGCTTGCCTACTGTAAAATGTGCGTCTGGTTCAAAAAGAACGAGATATTCGTCAACGTATCTGCCCACTTTAACCACCCTGTGCTCCGACAAGGTACGGGGCAGGTTTCTGTTATGGTGAGCTAGAAAATTGTCACTTAGTATGGGCAACAAGCATGAACGGATGCAAACCCCTTGCTTTTGAAGGAATATGCCGTCATGCCATGCTGCATATGTAGAGTGAAAGTAGCAACTAAGCATATCTAAAAAGCCCTGAACTGACAAACCGGCTGAATTTTGGAACAAAACCACGCCATACCCGTCTATGCACTCTTCTACACAAGTTATTAGTTTCTTTTGAGGCAAGGAGTAGTACAAGTCCTTTATGTCAAAGGAGCAAGCTGATAAGCTTTTGTCAGAATTTTCCTTCAGGAAATCTACGATTTCTGCAGAGCTCCTAACCAAAAATGGGTCGTCAATATTAAGAATTCGGAGCTTATCTTGCAAGAAAAGAGCGAACTTTTTCTGCCATGACCATGTTTCTGAAGCTATTACCCTTAATGGGTAATCGGGTTTGTGCCTCTTCGCACTAAACATAATTTGAAGGCAACCAGACTTCGCGTTGTCAATTTCACGAGCCAAACTGACTAAGGTCTGCCTTCTTACAAAGACGCTTTGCTTCTTCCTTGATTTTTCTGAGAGATACATTACTACACTCGTCAAACACAGAGTCAATCGCAGAGCAGGCTTTCATATTAAAGTCACCTTTCTTGTTCGCTGGCAAAACACACAAACCGGTACACGTGAGACCCTCGGTTTGTTGCGCGAAACCACATCGACCCCTTCAGAGGTACATCGGTTCACTTCACCTTGTGGGGCGCACTTTGAAATCCTTCGCACAATGCTCAGAAGTTCCGGCGCGTTCAACCTTGGTTTTACGGCGAACTTGGGGCCAAGTTCAAGAACACCTTCAGCGTAGTCTGGAAGACTAACCTCGCCGAAGGTTCCTACGCCACATGGTCCGGTAGGTTTCTTCTTAGGGATGCTGTCACGCAGGCCGGGTAAGGTCCTCTGCCGCAGAAATTCCGTGCCGCTACTGATGATCGCCAGGAAGTCGGTCCACTTCCTGCAGGCACCCTGTTGTCTCCCTGGAGCGTCCAGCGTCGCTCTCAGCAAACCTTTCACCACCCTCGCTTGCCTTTGCCACTCACTTCTCATTATCTTTAGGACTCTGATGCCATGGCCAACGGAAGGAGCAAAGCCACCAAACAACCGCAGGACTTCGTTGGGCAAATGCTTGCAGCGAATGTAGAAGGAAAGTGACCGAGCTTGGCAATTGGCGTAGATGAGGAGGGGGGCCACTGAACGTGGTTTTAACGATGAACACAGAAAAGAGCCCGATGTACTAGAAATAAATTTCAGCATTGCCATTTGTTGGGCGTGTTGCTAAACTGAAAGCATATTTAGCGCCAGCAAACAAGGACGGAAGGGAGACGACACCACAATGCGCTAACTTCAACAACTTGATTTTCAGGAAACACACCTATATAACCCATGCACAGTGGCGCCACCTTACCCAAATCTTACCCATCCAAAAAAGCCGTCTCCTTATCTAACAAGTCGACTGAAGGGGCACTAACACACGTGTCACTATTCCGCCAGATAGCCAGAGCCTCAATAATCTCTCGCACGTCTTTATCTTTGTGCTTCGCAAGAACCCGGCAGGATCTATACACCGGCGCACAGCCGCATTCTTGACAGTGGGTTGAGAGATGACCGTATTGCTTATTTTTGACAGTTTGGTCATTAAGACATCTCCCTGTCTATCCGATGAATTTTTTCCCACAGGACAGCGGAAGCTCATATACAACAGCTTCTACGCATCCCACTGGCGCTTTTCGATGATTCGTAGAGCATCCGGCAGCTGGCTTACGGTACGGATCCGTTAATCAACATATTTTTGACAGCTTTTCTGGTGCGGAAAAGATCACTTTTCTGTCCACCCGGCTAGCCATTTTCTTAAGTTTATGTGCCGTTCTATGCACGTAGGGCACTACCGCTACCTTCATTCTACGTTCCGTCCTTTATTTGCCGTGTCCCGAATTGTGCTATCTGACCTGCACCTTTTTAGCAGCCCCTCGACGACCGAAACTTGCACTGATTCCGGAAACGCTGCTGCTGATAACCTTCCCAATTTATCCATTAGACTCGTATAGATCTTATGGTGGCAAGACTTCTTTAGAGCATTTCCAAAGCATAAGTTGGCAATGCTCCTTTCGACGAGCTTCGAGTGGGCTTACAAGTCATTTACACGCTTAAGGGCGTTAAAATTTTTAGAGTGTGGAGCGGTTGCTTAGAGAGCAAGGCAAAAATAATTACCATTTTCTTTACTCGGCTCTCTAACTTTTGAGAGCCTCGGATAAGCTTTTCGCGATGCTCCGAAGGCCCTTTATTGGACAAGCTTAATTCAGACTGTAAGGTATGCTGCTATTACTTGCCGAAACTATTTTATTCAGGGGCGGATACTTCATCCCTCGAACCATGTAGTCACGCAATGTAACCTGCAGCGAGCAGTTTGAACGTTTGTCAAAGTATAACAGCACAGCTCCTATCATAGCAGAACGGTACCCGCGCTGTTACGATCGTCGCGTATGTTTCATGGCTCCTAAACCGCAGCTTAGAAATAGAGGATAATACTGCAATAAGGTCAAATTAGTGAATCGAACATTCAGAAATACACAACTGATCTCCGAGGCTGATTGTAGGCTCAAATATGCGCGCACGCATTGCGCTGGGTTTTCCGTCCACCTCAACGCCATCAGAAACTCTGGCCATGACGCCTTAAACCACTTCAGCACGTCTCACAGAACCGTTTACCACGTAGAAGACGCACGTCATACTAAAGAAACCGCACGACCGATAAACAAACGCCAGAACCTACCGCCCAGCGTATATCTGCCATGCAAAACACCGCTTTCACCCAAGACAGTATGGCGTTGCTCATAGGCGGCGCCACTGTGTTCACAATATGGCGGCGCCTACGAAAAAACGGTAACTAAGTAACTAAACGTACTCAACATTGTAGCTGGCGTAAATTTTCGCCAGGAGCGTAATCGTGAACACGTTGCCTGTTTGAATGCTTAAACTGTTTTAGACTTGGGCGCTATAATGTAAAGCAATTCCAAACTTTCTATTAAAATTCTACAATCAGCCTTCGGCGGCTGGTCTAAAACTTTTTTGGACCACCCCCACTTCACCTGTCTGTCCTGCGACGTCAGGAAAACCGCGATAGCTCCCCATTGATATGACGTGCACAGAGTGACTATGCATGATTCGGCCGAACAAAAGAAAAATAGTCCTTTCTTATTAGACACCTCTTCGCCATTAGCCCTCGGCTATTCGTCAACAGTTTTTGGACTGCAGCCATTTCACCTGCCTGTCAAGCAACGTCACGAAACCGCGAAAACTCATCGCGTCAAAGTGACGTGCACGCGTTAAAGAAGCACTAATATGACAAACAAAACTAATTTTTTTTTCTGAATAGCCCCAGGCTGCCGCGTTCCGAAAGGAATGAAAGATGGCAGCCGATCGCTCAGGCACTGGTTCCTCGCACCTGCCAGATAGCATGTGTTTATTCGCGTACAATAAAACCTTCTGTGTGACCAGTCAGCGTTTTCGAGCACTTTCGGCACTCTTATGACCTCACTCTGCCAACCCTTTTTTGCTGAGGATCCGTTTTAGCAGCATTCTTAACCTTCTATTGCATGCCGCCGCAATTTTCGACCAGCCACCGCAAGCTAAGAAAGCGAAAGTGGACCAAACGCAAACGCCGGCACTACCATCTTCATTCGGTTATCGATTTTCATTGAACTGTCTCGGCCCTATCGAATCCCTCTCCACTTTAACGGGCTCGTCACTTCATGCCAGCCAATTAGGTAAGACAAGCCGCTCAGTGTAGGCAATGTTATTTCTTTTCAAAGCAAACAAAAGTGACTTCCTATAAAGGAGGAAACAGTTTCATTGGTCTGTTTAGAGAGCCCTTCGGGGCACGGACCGATGCTTGCGTAGGCGATTACGTAAATTTGATGTAAGGAGATTGGAATAAAAACATATTGGAATCGTTTTACATTATAGGGCCCTTGGGCAATGTAATATAACGTAATATAACATAATAATATAATATAATGTGCAATGTAAGATAATATTCTCTGCGCCACCAGGTGACTACACCCTACAGGTCACTCAGGCTTACATTAAAGCCCCTTCATCCCAGCGGTAGTAGTATGGAGGGGCTTTAGTATACACCTCCACGCAATCTCGTCTAAGTGCCCAGCTTGCTTTCGGTTACAAGGACAGCGAACACGTTCGTCGCTACGACAGAACGCTCGCAACGCACGCTGCTTGGATAGTTCTCGCTCGGGAGCCACAGCCAAGGGACCAGCTGAGAGGTTGGAGAGGCTTCGCACGCTGGCTCGAAGGGAACCGGAAGTAGACGACACGACGTGACATCATGACGCAGAGTACGTGCAGGCGGAGCTCAGCCCCGGTCAGTGGGCGAACGAGAGTAACTTCTAATCGTCCGTAGGCTCTCTTATTGTGAGAAGCGTCACTTAAACTGCGCCGCGAATATTCTACTGTAGTTGTACCTCTAGAAAATTTGTCTAGGAAAAGTGCCCAAGACACTTCAGAGAGCCTTTGAGCACATTCGGATGCTTTATGCCCCATAAAGAGTGCAGAATGGAATCTCTTCCCCCAGACAGCCAGTGGCCACATTGCGACACCCGTTTCCAAAAACATATTGCTGAATATGTGTGATTGTGCACGTTGTTATGTACATTTTATATAAATATTTTAATCAGTTTCCTATAGCAAGTAGAGTTGCTATAACTTGAACCCTCGGGTAATTTCTGTGATGTGCGTTGTACGCCTATACTGGGCATGTTATATACCTTTCTGATTCGTAGATTTTTGTTGCTATGTGTCGCTCCCCTCTGGTAAATGAAACATTGACGCTAATAATCAATAGATGAATAAACTGTCACCAACTTTTAAGACAAGTAAGTTAAGGTTGCCTTCAACACCCAATATATATCGGCAGCATAGGGCTTGGAGATGTGTCAGTGGGCAGTATATTTTCCGGTTGCATTGCATACTTCTAGTAGCAAGACCTCAAACGACTTGAATAAAAGTATCTTTTCGACATCTGCACAGTCCTCCACCCATAAACAGCGCTATTTTTCGTGAGCGTGTAGGATACGTATCCGACCTAGCATGACACAATATTTTTTGAAGCTCGAGGATGCATACATTTCTGGCAGGCAGTTCTGGCGCAAGTCCTTCGCTACATCGTGCTTTGTTTAACTGTGACGGCACATCACCCATCCATCAACGCTATGATATAAATGGTTTAGAAAATTCTGCGCTTCTTTTCGATCGTCTGTCTTTGCTAAGGTAAAAGAAATTTCCAAGGATGGCACCGACGAAATCATGCCGCGTTCATATCAGAGTAGCAGGCTGTAATGCTAAGGAGCTTACTTAGGCAATGTTCTTACTAAGAAGTTAGGCTGCCTGCTCTACTCAAAACCATCTTGTATTTTACATGACATTTGTGCACTAGAAGCTAGTGTGGCTACATTTATGGTAATAGAAGATTAATTAGATTAGCTAAATTCAGCTAGGTCATATAATCTTGTAGCTTCCGGTAGGCAGTTAAGAAAAGCAGAATCTTTTCCTAATGGATAGCGTTTTTTTTATTTTTTTTTTCTCCTTTTGCTACCCTTATAAAGTAAGTCAATCCTGCGTATGTGCTGAAGAGGCTCATTTAGGCTGGTTTGGCACCGGCTTTCAATTTTCCGGCACCCGTAACGCCCTCTCATCCTCCCCCCTGAGAAAGACGACGATCAGTCGTGCGTGTTATCAGACCGATTAAACGCCTTTTATTTCTAAACAGTTATGAATCATCCCAACTTTCCGCCGATGATCTTAGGCTTCTAAACTTCCGGCGAAACACGAGCAAATGCCTTTCACGACAACGCGAGATGAGCTTATCAAGCTTCCGTTGTGGAGTTCGCCGCCTAAACGTTTACCTTCATATATTTGGTTTATCTGTAATTAACATCTGCTCTTCTTGCAATTAACCCGAAACTATGGATCATTTCTTTCTTGCCGCCACTTCTCCTCACTCCGCAGAATATTTCTCGTATTTCCAACTAGTAACCAAGGATTAGCGCTTACTATGCTAAATATTTTGCGGTGCCTCTCCAACAGGCACAAGCCAAGGGTGCATGATATCTACTATACACAGATTCATCGAAGCGTCAGGAAGGCTTCGCTGCTTGAGTGCCGAATGTGAGACACTTCGTTTTCTTTTTATTTTAAATTCACGTATCGGACCTCTAGTATTTTTTATTAGCATTCAGTTGCCTAATGATTCGTTTTGAATGTGTGCCTTCACCACTTTTGGCATTTTGTTAGACGCTCTTTTCAATCAACCTAGTATGGCCAATCCCCCCAGTGGGTGCGAGCCATGTTTTGAGGCAACAACAACAGCACAAACAACAGCGATCAGTCCAGTGTGACATGCTCTGCTCCACTGGTCAGCCACCACTGCGAATAAACGCCGACACAAAGGCGGACGGCTGGCATCTACCAGCTTTCTCAATTGGTTGACACGGTCGTAGACAATGCTCAAATATATTGTATTGTAGGATGTAATCACTTAAGAACCTTCATAAAACATATGTTCGAAGACTTAAACTACTTGCTCCCATACTGCCCCAACTTTACTCCTTCCTTTTTCTTAGTGGCGTGAACTTGTAGGGATTTATCTAAGTAAACGTATTTCCATAAAACACCGAATTTTTCGGCCACGGCCACGCGTATAAAGAAAAGTCTACGTGAAGCGTATGTTTTCATTTTCATTGCAGCTCTCTTTCTGCCTTTAGCTGCAGTGTCGACGTTTGCGAAAGTCTGTGAATAAAATACGAAAGATCTCGTTTGATATTTTTCACTGATGACTTCTTAAAATGATGGATTTTTTTTTCTGCAAGTGATGTCTCGGGGTGCAGTGTAATTGTTTGTCATTGTTACTTTTTACACCTAGTCGCAGGTAATCTTTTTCTGCCATCAGAAACCTACGACAAGCACGTGTAGCCTGAATGACGAGGAAACTGACATGTATTTTTACTTTGAACCACCAGAAAAAACAATGTTCTCATTTTTCACTATTGTGTTTTGTTTACAATGGAAGCACACGTGGATTCGAACAATAGCTAGAAAATTATTTTTAAAGCGCAAGAACCTTAGTTTCTATAATGCTAGATATACAATGCTATCAGTCATTTCTCTGGCGAAGAAGATCAATATACAAGCTTGTCATGCAGGTGACCCGTATTTCAAGACCTTGTCAGTGTTGGGAATGGATACTAGTTGCAGCCTCATCCGTGTTTTGCTCTTCATTGTAGGTCAGCAAAATTGTACGCCCAGAAATTAGGCTCCCAAGCATTCACGCAGCAGATGTACAAGTAAACGCTTGCAGTAAATATGTTAGCGAGAACTACAAGGCTCTTCGCGGAAGTCTGAAGAGCGTAGAAAATAGAATATAATTCTTACAAAATTGAACGTTGAAATTGTTTGTATTAAGGGACAGTACGGCTGGTATTGAAGTGCCCTTGATCATGACAACCATGTGAATTATTTTAGCCGGGTAACCTGCAAAGCCTATATGAACATCAATAGTCTTCTTCGGTGCGCTGAACTGAAGCAACCTTCACACATGTGGATAACTTTCGGACTTGTAAGTTGTAATAGGAAATTTTAATACTGAATTGAAATTGCGTTAGAAATTGTAATAAACCAAGAAATTGTAATACTTTCAAAAGTATTACACTGTGCTTGTGAAACGGGCGAGTTTTAGCGATAAGCTCTCCGGATGCCAAAAGTTGCGCTTTGTTTGGGTCTACAAACACAGAATGCCGATTGGGCACAGTATATGATTATGGGCACAAGGGCAGGCAAATGAGTTCTCACTTTTTATAAAGGGTGGGGTTATTTAGAAGTCTACAATGAGGATTCAAAAGCCATTAGAACTTTCTCTTATCATTTGCTTTCTTCCACGTAGCTGGGCCATGCGCGACGAAGTCCTCCTATGCAGGCATTTTGCATTGTCAGTGACTGGTGCCACCCGATATGGTAAGTATACGTAACAGATAACTGCATGCTGAGCGCGGAAGATGTCAGCAGTTTATTAAGTAATAGCATAGGTTTTGAAATAAAGGTAGCTTTTTAAACACGAAGTAAAATAAATAGAGCTATGGCTTGTATTCGCAAAGTCACACGTATAAGAACTTACTCATTTGTGCACAGCGTAAGCCCACTGCGCGTAATAGTGAACGTGACGATGGCGGCGCGGGTCGTGGATTCCGTACAACACTTACGTATAAGAGAAGTTTCTTCAGCGCCAGTGCTGCCCTTTCTAAATATATCGGAAACAAGGGCTCTTCATAACTGGAGATATTTGTATGTAGGATAAGCGTTCCAAATCAATAACCTTATGCGTTGCTTCAAGCAGCTGGCGCTCCCTCCATTACATGTGCACTGCGTGAATATGTATCAAAACCGTAGGATGTGGGTTCGCTCACGCGCGAAGTAGCAAGATTAGTTCTCTTCAATATTTTTATGGCGATAGCAATTATATGGACTGCCACGGTCATTCTGCCGTCGTCGGCGACGGCGGCGTTACTGAAACGTTCCGTGCGAAGTTAAAGGACGATAAAATCGTTGCCGTGCGCCGTATCTAGTATGTGCGAGTGAAAGTCTCCAAGGGTGAGCCGTCGATAATGGCTCAATGTCGCACGCACAATGGAGAAAATCGGGGAGGAAGCGCTGCCTTCAGCGGCGCGCAAGGCCCCGGGAGGAGGGGAGGGGGGCGTCCTACTGCGCGGGCGGCTGCGTATGGCGCGGCCACGCTGGCCCTATCCTGAAGGCGATCTGCGATGGGGACAGAGTACGCGGAGTGCTGATAGCTTCGTCTTAAATCTTCCGAGCCACGGAAGAATTAATTAACTCTTCCGAGTAACGCCTGGGACCGCTGGTGTCGCGGTGCACGGACGCGCAATCATGCCGCTATTTTCATATTTCGCGGAAAAGATGCTTACAGATGGAATCGCACACTAAAAACCACTGAATCGTGTTTTTTAAACACAATCGTTACTTTTCTATCAACATTTGCGCCCTGAATTCAGTAATTAAAAAGTTCGTTAACTGATCTCATTTAATTAAGGATAGTTCCATTATAAAAGATAAACTTCGGATGCGGTACGTCACTGCTGACAGAATACCATTGGTTGCATCCTCGTGTATTGTATATATTACTATGAAGAACTTGGATAACGATAGGAGAGACACCCTGTATACCGTTCTGCGTGAATCTTTCTTCATATCAGGAGTCTATATGCTCACGTGCAAGGTAAAGTGTAAAGGTGTTGGAGGCAATGTGCAATTTGAACAGACCTCGCGAGGATATATCACACAATGCTTCTAAACGGGGCACGGCTATGACACGGGGAACATAGGCAAACCGGTCGATGGGACGCCGTATCAGGAAACCAAGAGGCGAACGGTGCGACGCGGTCTTATAAGGTACTATGCGCTATGTGCCTGAGCGATGGCTATTCCAGCTGTGCTAACCATCTAATACTTGACGGAAGTAAGCTATCTCCAGGTCTTGAACGAGCGGTGCGAGTAGCCAAGCGTGAATCTTCAAGCGGAATCGTGCAATGTTTATTTTCAGTGGCTGCCCAAACGAATGGCCCTGAAACACACCACTACCGCAGGTACATGGCGATCAGCATAAGAAATCGCTGAATATGGAGCTCGTACACTATACATCAAAAATCAGAACTACGGATTTTTGAGCGCATCAGAGCGTGCGGAGAGCCAGCGGCTCTCGCCTCACATGTGCCACGATATTGGGGCGAGCTCCACCACTGGAAAAGCTGGCGCTGCCATCTGCGTGAGGTGGTATGAGGGGATCACGTGAACACAGAGACCGCGTCGGCTGCTTTGGAAGCGCCGAAGCAAGCTGAAAACGGAAGTTTAAAAGTCCTACCTGCGTTGCGGTTCTGATTAAGTGGGGAGGTTTTCTCGCTTTGGTTGTCTACTTGAAAACACATTAAAGCACTATATTAGGTAGCGGCTACTTTTGAAGGCGTCCAACCGGGTAGGCCGCAGTGCCGGACGTACACAACGGAGCCTGGTGTCAGCCTTCGCACGTACGCGCTGGACAAGAAGCGGCGTGAAGCTTGGATCGCTAAGTTTATAACCGGCAAGCAGCCATTGGCTACAACTCGGGTGTGAAGCAAGCACTTCCGCGAGGAGGATTTCTGATAGAGCATCGGGGTTGAGGTGTTGAGTGAGTAGCAGAAAGCGCGCACTGAGACGCTCTACCGCGCGCGTTGCCCAGCTAATGTGATGAAGTATTGGTCTATGAAACTGTTGATGCTAGATACGGGCAGGCTCACTGAAAGGGAAAAGGAACGGTAGAGCGCACATGTTAAATAATGCATGGCATATGCTCATCTTTATGTTGGCACCAAACAGTGAATGTACACCGGATTAAGAAAAAAGAAGCAGCGGAAATTGGTCGCTGGGAAAGCCAGTCAACAGACAGTGTGATGGAACTTGAGAAATAAGGATATAGAACCCTTCAATAATTTAGAAGAAAGGAAAAAAGAAGAGGGAATCGTCGCGACGGCACATGACAAGTCTCCCTAGGCGTCGAAGTCCCTAGTTATTAATTATATTTAACAGGTGTGATAGCGTCCATGCAACAGTGGTTGCTTTAGTACTGTCAAATGCTCATATGATGCTTCATAGAGCTCACCGGGGAAAAAACGCGCTCGCAGCGAAAGCGAAATATTGTTCGCGGTCATGCATGCAGACGCGTACCTCGGTCACTGCGAACCCGTCTGATCGCTGCCATGAGGCATCATTCTCTTGTGCTCCGTTTCATTATACGGACAGCCCACTTTAAGTACATATTTTACATAGTTTGCGCTCAGCGGTTGCCTACCTTTCACGTAAGAGAACGGTTCGGGGGACTCCATCACGGAGACCGCCCGCAGTCGCTGTTCACTGCAAGTATTTGGTAAAGAGATAGGGTCGATAAACCATTCTGTGCTTTCCGTTTGCTCAAGATTATTATTTGGACAGTAAAGAATTTGTGTCATCTCGAGAGTACTTGCAGAAATATCCACGAGGGCTCCCACGTGGTATTTTGTTGAGCGTCAACTATGAGGAGCGCGTCGCGTTATCTCTTATACTACGTAAGCGAGGCGCTTCCGCCAGATGGCGACTCCGTAAGTCCTTGCCGCCAATAGGTCAAGAGGGGCCAGACTGTCCTCCTCTTCCGCGCCTTTGTCGCTTTCCACCTATACCTGTGAGAGCGACCTATAGCTCAAGAAAATAACAAGCCCAACAAATAATTCTACCGGCAAAGATAAATTCGTGAATAAGTGAATTTGGCGGTCACTTATCTGCAACTGTTTCGAGGTGCGAGACAAATTAAATGGACCTGTACTCTTACATGCGCCTTGACGTTAGGTGAGGAATGAGTTTTTTTTTTTTTTTTTCAGACTTCCGCTTTGACTTCCTGCCGATTTCCATGTATGATGAGATACTTCCGAGCGCCTTTCAACATTATTATGCAATCTGAGCCCGATGGAACACCGTGCAGGGTAAGTAAATACATAGAACGAATAAAGTTATATTAAAAGCTGGATAATGTACATCCTCGTTTTGGTTCGTAAAGAGGCTAAGTGGACTAGATATATGTAGCACACGCATTTTTCAGGGGCGTCTGTTCAATTGACGTTGACCGAGAACACATCAGCCTTAGTATAACCCTAACATGTATAGGCTGTGGTGTATTTTAACGAGCCGCACACAGTGTTAATATCTAACCTGATAGAGCCGAAGATGCGTTATCGCGTGATGGATTCAGGGGCGTAAGAATACGATATTCAGCATAGCAATCAACCTAATAGATCCATTCTCACGTGATTCCAGTCGATTAATTCCGTCGGAATGCCGTCACATGCTTCTTTTGGCGACTTCAGCAAAACGCCATCTTTCTTTTGCAAGTTTCAGACCTATCATGAAATGGGAGCCACCTTGGGTTTTCTAGTTTATGCCGGGAGTTACCCGAAATCTATCACATAGCTTATGCAGATTAGCACAAGGATCTCTCACTTTACTTTTTTTTGTATTCCTTTATGTAATTCATGTTATTATGGTACATAAATTATCTCAAGTAAACGTGTTTCTAGGGGTGGGCAGCGCAACCCGGACGAAATACAAAAGCAAGTACACGCTCGTATCATGTACTTCCTTTTGTCTTTCATCCGGGTTGCGCTGCCCACCCCTAGGAACCTGTTCCATCACCAACTCGCCCAGCTTGCCATGTTAATTCAGGTTACCTCAAAGAAATCGAAGCGTTTGTTACTTTGTATAATACGTCCGTGCAATAGTTAAAACATGCGGCAGCCCGCACAGAGGAAGGATGATCGCCGCCATCACTGCTGAAAGTAGCATGTCATTCTAATTAGTCACGACCAGAGGCCAAGAATGAGGCTGGACTTCCTGAGTCAATAGGGCAAAATGCTCTGTGCAGCAAAAAGTATCAGTGTTTATGGAGCCGTCTAATCTCGAAAACCCGCGCTGTTAGTGGGCCATCAAAATTCCGACCTTCAAACGATTTGGCTCCATTGACGTCAGACCGACATAAAATGATCTAGGGCATTCAGAAAACGAAGCTCACAGCTCAAAGTGATAAAAACGCTTGGAATTGCGGTTTTTCTGCACACTATGGACACTATTTATGCCATGTAGACGCGATTTTTAACCGGTTATGAAAACAAACAAAATGTTTTAGACTTGTTTACACAGATCATATATTATAATTAAACCAATTCTTAAGTTTATTGGATGTTCCTTGTGGTCTAAAGATCGTGACTGTACGCTGCCTATATATATATATTTATATATATACGTGGAACCAAACAGCTACGGGGAGGGGGAGTTAGGAAAATGACCGATTATTATGGATTGAATGAAGAACCTTGAAGTACGCCTCTCTTTATTAGGGAGAGGTTACTGCGATGAAAATTGCCTCAACGCCAGAAAGGAGCGCTCTAAGTTCAACAGCCATACTTAGGTAACAGAAGGCTGTGGAAAACACGGTCAAATGCTTGGTAATATTGTGAAACAGCTCTTCATCGGGCTCAAAAGCCTAATTTAAAGCACATGGAAAATCATCCACCGAGTACTGTCTGTCTTAACCTGAAATTAAGCCGGACTGAAATAAAGAGATGATGGCATGCGCATTTAAGAATCCCGGCATAGACTATTAGAACAAATGTTTTTCTAGAATTTTACAGTCACTTTTCGTTTTTGCACTAAATTACACATGCCAGTGCTGAGGCGAGTTATAAGCGTGTTTTAAGAACGCCACGGAATCAGGTCTGTGATCCGGTGATAAGTACAACTTTCTCCAAGACAAAATTTGGTAAAAACGGAGGAACATATAAGCTGATGTGCCTGTGAAGATGAGTGTGGGTGGGTGAATTATGGTTTTTACAAAAATACTTGCAAGGTAAGCGTTTGAAAACCTTTTATTGTAACAACTGTTAAAACGGGTGAGTACCGGGTGAGTCGTATACGGGCGACGTTTAAATAAATGTGGTTTAAGTAACCACAAATAAAATTTCTAAAACAGCTACTCAAGAGCAAAACCTTCGCCGGAAATCAAACTGGCTGTTATACAAGGTCGCAATACCCTGTTTTCAATTTTATTTACTATATTCTGCTTGTCCCATTTCACTGCATGTGCTGTCCTGCTTCTCATATGAGAGTTATTTATATGTATTTCAAAATTTGTGCTCATAGCTGCCACGGATTATGACCTGCAGAATTACGCATTACGTATTGCTCATTCCAAATAAGAGGAAGCTTTAGCTCGGGTGCTCCTATCTAAATACATGTAAAAGGAGAATTCGTTTTTCTCGGTAACCACTACACCAAATTTGACAGGGTTTGCTGCATTTAAAAGAAAAGCTTAAAATCTAGTGACTGTTGGTTTCGAATTTTCGATTTAGGTCGTAAAATTTTTATAAAAATTTGGCAAAAATCGCAAATTTTTAGAAAACGAAACTATCAAGTTTACAACTGCGTAACTCCGCAAGAAAAAATGATATCGCAATTCTGTGAATTGTACCTGATAGCACATCTAAAGCGGACAAAATTGGTATGTTACACATGAACCTCAAAAAATGGAGTAATGTGTAATTACAACTTTTGCAGAACCTTTGTAAACAACGTAACAAATTCACGTAAGATGTAAACTGACATATCAAATTTGTCCGCTTTGAATGGTCTAATGGATGCCGTTTACAGAATCGCGATATCTGTTCTTGATGCAGAGCTATTATCTTGTAAACTGCGTGCTTCTATTTTTTTCAAACGTCTGAATTTATGAAAATCCGTTTAACAAAATGCAAGCCCTAAATCAAAATTCCGCTTCCAACAGTCACTAGAATTTAACTTTCTCTCTCAAATGCAATAAATTTCATTAAAATTGGTCCAGGGGTTACCTCAGTAAAACGTTTTTGCGTTTTTACATGTATTTGAATAGGCCGCGTCGGAGTTGGGCCCGAGCTAAAGCTTCCTCATAAGGATCGCTACTAATTTTCGTCGACTTTTCTTTCTTTCCACTAGCACATGGACCATTGTCATGCAGGGGCCTGACTTGATATTGACAATTACGCTGCACCAGAGCATTTCGAATGGGGACCCAGTTCCGGCATGACAAGTTTCCACAACAGCTATACCAACGGCGACACTCATGCTGGCAGCACTGCACTGGCTATGCGAAAGACGGCTTTCTCGGTGAAGAAAATGTCAATCGGCATACCGACCAAGTTGTGAGCGAAAATGCAAAGGAAAGCGGCGCACCTTTATTTCCTAGAGAACTGAGCGCTCGAAGTGCACTTCAGCATCTGTTACGTTTGAAACGTGCTGCAGGACGCTCCGAAGAAGGGCGTCACGGAATCGAAATTTCTGGAAGCGGAAAACACATTTCCCTGGGAAGTCCAAAAACAAGAAAGGGGCTGACAGATGGAATAGCACACTGTGGTATAAAGTTTGTAAACAGGGATAAGGTGCCTCAGAAAGGCTGGCCAACGTTCCGATAGGAGGACCTATCTTCGTCAAAGGCGGCCTCGTCATCCTCGGCGGGTTAGTTTTAAAGGGTTAGTGCAGTGACGTCACGTGCGGGTGTTGTCGCTGGCGGCTGGTTTTAAAGAGAGAGTTTACCAGAGGAAACAAGCGCTGTCGTCCGACGTCTGTGAGCTTCATTCCCAAGACGAGGGGACAAGAGCGTGACAGTGGGCACGCGGGGAGAAAAGAAAAGAAATAGAAGCAGAAAAAAAAAGGAAAAAATGAAAGGGGGGGGGGAAGCCAGGGCGGCACCAAGACAGACAAAAAAGAAGGGGGGGTGAGAGTGAGAAAAAAAGAAAGAAAAAAATGAAATTTTTGAAAACACTCGCGCACTGACCGCTTGACCGGCCGTTCTAATGCCTCAAAAACATGCCGCCAACGACTCCCCCGGAATACCTCCTAACCTTTCGCATCCCCAGCACGCTCCCAAGCCCCCGTATTTCTTAAAAAATTCATTTTTTTTCTTTCTTTTTTTTCTCACTCTCACCCCCCCTTCTTTTTTGTCTGTCTTGGTGCCGCCCTGGCTTCCCCCCCCCCCTTTCGTTTTTGTTTCCTTTTTTTCTGCTTCTATTTCTTGTCTTTTCTCCCCGCGTGCCCACTGTCACGCTCATGTCCCCTCGTCTTGGGAATGAAGCTCACAGACGTCGGACGACAGCGCTTGTTTCCTCTGGTAATCTCTCTTTAAAACCAGCCGCCAGTGACAACACCCGCACGTGACGTCACTGCACTAACCCTTTAAAACTAACACGCCGAGGATGACGAGGCCGCCTTTGACGAAGATAGGTCCTCCTATCGAAACGTTGGCCAGCCTTTCTGAGGCACCTTATCCCTGTTTACAAACTTTATACCACGGTGTGCATTTCCCTGGGAAGAGTGAGAAGGAGCAGTAAAAAGCGCAGAAGGAACAGATATGGTGGTCGTGCTCAAACCCATTATAATGGCGATACTCATTCCAATAGAAACATGCATGGAGCAGGAAGCGGCGGGTATGGCCCTCAGTATGGCTCGCCGTATGGCCCGCCGTACGGCCCACTCAATCCTTCTGTCTTTATAGATGACTTGCGACGCAAAAAGAAAAAATGCAGCACTGAAAGTGCTGCCTGGTGGTATGGCCGCAGGCGGAGCGGGTCTGGTCACTTACAAACTTCTTGAAGGAGGAAAGAATCACAAACACTGGAGTTCCAGCGGAGCTGAAGGTGCAGAAGCCACATCCCCTCCACCTAATAAAACCGACGTAGAACGGAAGGCAGCTGGCGCTGAAGGCTCAGAGACAGGGAATACAGGCCAGACAGGAACCGGCACGTCGGAGGGCACTGGCGGTGAAGACGGCGAGAAGAAAACCGACGGTGCTAAAGCCAGCACGACCCCGAAAGCCGAGGGCACTGGAAAGGACGCGACCGGCACTACTGGCACCGATGAGGCACAAAACAGTGATAGTAGTAAAAGCGACGCAAGCGAGGGCCCTGGAACTGACAAGATCAAGAACACCGACAGTACTGGAAACGACGCGACCGATGTCACAAAGAGTACAGGAACCGGCGTTGGCGTCAGTAGCCAGGTGACTGGAACGAGCGCGACCGTGAACACCGACACTACAGCAACAGAACCAGCCGGAGGTATTGGAACTGGCGCCACTAAAAAAAAGACCGACAACGGGGACAGTTCTCCTTCTGCACTCCCGACCGCACCGGTGTACAATGCAGCACAGGGAGGGTCAAGAGTATCAGTGAAAATTGACGCAAGGGGCATTCACATCAACGTTGGCAAAGGCCATGAAAGAAGGAGAACTTGAAATATTAAATAAATAGTACACTGGAGGCACGTCTTCAACTAACGAATATAAAAGGCTTTGGCAGAGGGGTCGTCTCAGAAGCAGCCTAACTCTGAGCTGCCAGAGTTTGCGTATCGCCACTGGTAAATTGGTGATGGAGTATAGACAGGCAAACGGCAAACACTTCAATCTATTGCATAAGTACGGGCGGCGGTCATATAGCAATAGCCAAAAAATAGGCATGCCGTCATACAGCGGTGCTTAATTGTGGCGATTAGGATATTTTTGCTTTATTGATTCATCCCGCACTTCTCGTTTTGTGGTGGCTGCAGAATTGACTACGATAGGTGCGAAATTAAGCGCCGCGAAATAATTTTCACCAAGTGAACGCACATAGGCCGTATCCTAAATCTAAGCGCACGCGCGTCTTTGCATTCTCTTTTCATCTTAATTCCTCTTAACTTTGGTTCGCAGGACACCAAAATATGTGGGTTATATTAGCCAGCGGAAGCATCCAGTAGGTAAACGTCTATGCTTTCGCGCCAGAACATTACCAGCGGATATTTCTAAAGTCACATACGCGAAACAATTGCCGGTATATGTGCGTGCTTCAGACAGTAAGCTGCTTCAGTTTGGTCATTTCTAAATGGAATCGCAGACATAATCTAATCGAATGTTTATTTCTGATTTTATGATAACAACTTCACTGTACACCGTAGGATTTATTTTGGAGGTTAACACCGCCTGGTAAAATATTCCAGCTTAACTTATATGCGTTGTTTCACAATCCGAAAGCGATTTTGGAATGTAAAAAAAAAACTCTTTAATGAATAAGCAAGCTTATTTTTCCTATGTGTAGTTTTAATAAAATGCTATTTTTTATGTTGTGGTGCCTGTGTGTTAATTTCGGTTTTCTGCTAAGACTGAGGTAACCGTGTCAGGCTTGAAAAAGAAACTTGAATGAAATCAGTGAATAAATGTAATTCCTTCCTTTATCGCCAAACTAAGGAATGAATGACAGTTCCTAATATTTTATTATCTTACGTAGTGAAGAGACAAAATATGGTGTCTATTCAGTCAATTCACTAAATAAAATGCAGAATTAAGCTATGGAATGCTAAGAAAGAATACTGCAGCATACAACTCTCGTAGGCGTCCTTCTTCAGTGAATGCTTGCCAATCTACGATTAAAACACTTTGATTTTTAAATATAAGTAACTCACGTGACCCCCTCGTCGAGATGGCAGGCCGCCCTGCGCAGCTCCCATCTCGACGACCAACTCTGGGCGACCCAGCAGTCATACGAAGCGGCGAAGAGGCAAGACCTCGACGTCCCATCGTTGGAGGCCTAGGCCCAGCCGACTAAACTGCTGGTTATCAATAATTTTCACTCTCTCTCACTCTCTCTCTCTCTCAATTCTGTGCAAGTGAAAAAAAGGGATCGGACGCAGATTTCTCTCATTTATTGGAGCCTACATTTTGAGTCATCGCACCACACACAACAGTATGAAGCCATCACATGTGAAAAAAAAAAGCATTCTATGCGGCTTATGTGCCGTAACGCAATCTATTTCATAGCATTTGTACAGTAAGTGACCGAAGACAAAATCAAGAATTGCCCCTTTACAAAAGCCACTACCTACTTGTAGAACATACATAATTTGCTCTGTCGTACTTGTGAGCTATGTTGAATATCTTTTAATGTATGATTGTTTTGCTCTGATTAGAAACTGTTTATACGGTGTCCTATTACTTGCTTAATTCTTGTACCAATATATACGAAATGTCAAAGGTGTTCACAGCCTTCATAGTTATTTTGTGCAGTCATCATTTGTGGTGCTATGCCCGGCATTCAGATGCGAGCGAGTGCCTGCGCCTGTTCCTCAGGCGCCCGTTCCTGCGTTTCGCGTCTGTGTCGTCCCTCGGCGTAACCGAGCGAACAAGCAGAGCGAAGGATCAAAGAGCGAACGCGGAGCGCAGCGGGGAACGAAAGACGGCGATAGCAAATGCAGCGCGAGGAATGCGGAGGAGGAGGGTGTAGCAGAACCAGGACGCGCAAAGCGGAGGAGGAGGGCATGGCACAAGAGTAGCGCGCCGTCGTATCTTGATGGAAGGCATGCGGCGCGCGTGTCCACCGATACCATATATGGAAACAAAGCACTACATGAGCGGAGGTCTGTCTGTGCTGGCTGCTGTGAATCACGCCCACGTTTTACTCACGCGCTGCCTCTTGCGATCTTTCCGAGTGGCGAGGAGGTCGCGCTACACTTCGCTCCATTTACAACCCGCCGCATGAGGCAGATTGTCCGTACAAGCCAATATATCGCGAAATGAAAACAAGTATAGAGCTGTGTTGCAATTTTGCATTAGAGAGTATTGTAATCGTCGGTGATTTTTTTTGTTTGATACGTTAAAACGCTGTGCATTTATAAAGCATGGTAGCTGTAGGAGTAATAAGGAAGATATATTGGTACAATGCGCGCAATGTAATGGACTTAGAATAAAGAACGCCTCCGTGCGAAAGTGCAATAACACGGAGTAGAGCTGGACATGCCCCTGGAGGAAACAGTAAAGTCGCAGCTTCACCCAAAAGGCGAAGCACCGATCGCGCTAATAAATCAATAAACAGCTATGCGAATTAAGCATAGTGGTTTCATCGGTCATATAAATTTGCAAACATTCAGTTACTAACTTAACAAGCATAGTGCAGCGCTCGCACGAGCAAACATGAACACATCTCACTCGATGACCGCGCACACTCACTGTGAAAACGCTGGAGTGAGCAAGCGCGGCACCAGCAGCGAGCGAATTGACATTCATGCTGCGTCTACCTTTAATGCGAACTAAGCGGCGAGAATCCAGCGCGCACGAAGCCATCAGCACTCGGCGCTCGCTGTCCCTATCGCAGATCGTTTTGAAGATAGGACGCGTGCGACTTAGTCGCTGTCGGTGTGGAACACCCACTTCACCCCCCCCCCCCCCCCCCCGGTGCCTAGCGCGCAACGGAAGACGGCGCGCTTCGTCCCCGCTTTTCTTCTTTGCGCGCTCGACATTGAGCCACCATCGTCGGCTCACCCTCGCTCGATTTCACTAGCACATACAACATACGGCACACGGCGACGCCGTTATCTCCCTTTGACTTTATACGGAACATCACGGCGAGGGCAGAAATGTGCCTGGAGTGTACATATAATTGCTATAGCGATAAAAGGAAATAGTTTTTTTTAGTATTTGTACCAACCACAGCATTGTGCAGGATGTCAAGTAGCGTAAAGACGGACTTGTGCACGTTAGATGAAGAAAAGGTAACTGATTAAAACCACAAATACTTCGTTAAAGGACGTAACTGGTCGCCGTTACCAAATACTGCCCCGCGAAAGTAATTAAGGAATTACTCACAAGTACTCGGTTACTTCCGCGCTACTATGCTCCGAATTTTTATTCACCTTGCACTAATACAGTAATACCCTAGTTACACGGGCAGCTTAACCGCGGTTAAACATAACCGTGTTTAACTCGCTCAACCATGGCCAACACGAACCGTAGTCCGCCAGAGTTACACGGGCTATCCCTATCACGGTTAATGGTCTGATGACGCGTCACGTGATCTCTTGCGTATAGGCTTCATTTTAAATAATTTTTCTTCGACATTTGATTACAGTGGTATAAAGATGTTATTTTTCAGCAAAACAATTGTCATATTTGAGAGTTTTAACGTGTAAGACTGCGTTTTGCACGTGTAGGTTTTTTATTTTCGATACTCCTGCTCTCAGTTGTGAGCATGCCCGGTGCGCATACAACTAATAAAAAGGGAGAATTAAGGGTCACAAATGGGTAAATATAAAGTAAAATAATTCCAGTGAACAAAAAGGTTAAAAAAAATTTGATGGACAAATCAATGTTTCAACTGACAAACATTTGTTACATAATTAAAGGGAGTACACATTTTGCGAGTGCACTTTGGAACAATACGCTTACATTTACAATAAAAACAGAATAAAAACGGAAGAAAATGCAGTGCTTTCAGGTGTTAATGTACGTACACTGCGATTTCACGTTGCACAACTTATCCCAAAAAAGTACATGTTAAAAATACTGAAGTTGCAAGTTTAAAAGCAGCGCCGTCAAACTGCGCGAGAAAGTGAGAGGCACACAAACACACAGCGTTTGTGTGTGTCTCACTTGTCCACTTTGATTGCGCTGTTCTTAAATTTTCAGATTTGTGCGTAGCCGTCATCTCTGTGTAGAGGCGCGCGTTTCCACTACTTGAGGGCACAGCGGCCAGATTATCTTCCCAAATGCGTATCAGTGCTTCAGTTGTCGCGTCAGGCCAAATGACACGCTTTTTGGCAGCTATCTGGGAAGCGCCAGCGCTGCACTCGGGAGAAGTATCGTCTACCATTTTGCCCGTTTCCGAAACGTCAGTTAAACTAAACCGAGGTTACCAAGCTCGATTGGCGGTCAACCGCGGTTAGCGGCCTAACCACAGTTTCACCTGCCGTGTAATCGCGATAAAGGACTTTAGCGATAACCGTGGTTACGTTAACCGCTGTTAAGGTCGCCCGTGTAACAGGGGTATAAAAAACGTGAAGGACGCTTAAGCATCACCCTTAAGAAGGATACGCGGTAGCAGACGAAGATCCGTTGCTGCTTCTCACGCTTCCCGGCCACTGCAGCTTATGTAACCGTAATTCTTATCGGGAAACCCTGGTGCCGAAGGCTAAGTACGAAGGCGAGGTTTGTGGTAGAAACGCTGTCTTTGGCGTGGATCGATCCCGGAGGTTGTGCACAGCCGCGCCAAAAAAATTACGTAATTTCAAGATTTCTGTTACTCTTCCGCAAAGTTAATATTTATGTCTTAGAAGATTAAACATAAAAGGTATGCACTGTCGGTGTTTTCATGACACATGTGTTTGCGGGTTGTCATACTCAAAGTTCCGAGGAGTAACATTGTCAAGAATGTAATACTAGGTATAAGCAATTTTATTGAATGAATGGTGCGGAAATATCGCCCGCGTATACGGCACGTCATATATCAAGGTGTGGCATATGGATATACCTAAATATATAGGGCAATTTTCGCTCACGCACAACTCCTCCGACACCTGATTTTCTGCTACACGGGGCCCTTAACGGGGTTAATATAGCGCGATGGCCTGGCACTTTCATCGCGCGCTCACAGCACTTCACACATCGCTAATTTCACATCCTTCACAAAATTTTTGATGGTCGTCTTCACTCCTTTTATTGTGAAGGCATCAGGAAGCGACACCGAAAACTCGCTCGATGTGCGCACCGGAAAGGAGGGCGGTGTTGTAATGTGCCAGCCCCATGCGCCCAAGCTTGTGGTTACTCAACGTTCCAGTGCTACGTACCGTTTGGGGTTTTCTATGAAGCGCAGTGCTTGAACTTTTGCTGAGGTTCGAAGAAGGCGCTCCCGGTAAGACTTAAGGCAGAGAGCTGGGCTAGTTGGAACTTCAACATTTGAGGCAGTACAGGTGCTTAAGGCGGAATATGTAAAATGAGAAAACAAAAGGCAAAAAGACATGGAGGATGCTGGTAGTGTAGAGCTCCCGGTAGAGCCCGTAAGAAAGCTGGAAAAATCCTCCGTGCGTGATTTTCTGGCATAAACGTCCGCAGTGACCGTCGCTATTGAGATGAACCACGACCGGTTCAATTCGTAAGGTAACACCTGGTGGAGCGTTGCAAAGTTAGGAAACAAATACTCGGCGTCCGCATTTGCCTATCTGAACAGGCGCATCCACGACGATGCTGCGTGGCACGCCCGGGGGCGTTATGCTATGGTTCCTACCAAATTCAATTTCTCAAAGCTGCGTCGCATGTTGTAGCTTGTATCGCAAATAAAAGAATTGGCTACACACATTTAGGTTCCCCCCCCCCAAAAAAAATATCTGTATCACAGTCAGCGTTACTGAGTACAAAAAGGTACCAATCAATTACAAAAATACCAGAAATGTATCTACGCACAATTATTTGCATGCGCATATTTATGTGACGTGCAAGTCTGGATAGCTCAAGACCAGTAATCATATGTGTTAGTGAGGCCAAGGATTGCTTTAAATTTGTGGAAGGAACAGGCAAAATTGTAAAAAGGAAACAGGTCAACTTGAATGCAGTGAGCGGAAACGCAGAATAATTCAGGCTCGTGCTCGATACCAAGTACATGGCTTTTAAACAGGAAGATAACGAAAACGTACGAAAAATGAATGAGCCCCTAAGCAGAATACTTTCAGAAGGCGAAACTGAAGTTCGAGATAGGTCACCAAGGCAAGAAGTAGTTAAGGTTTACAAAGTAATGAAGTCGCAATAAAGAAACAACAATGCATCAGTGTGTTCAACTAAATATAGCGCATCGAAGTTCTTCAAATGTCAGTGCGTGTAAACAAGAAGAATGTGAGCCATATTTAAATTTGCAACGTCTAGAACTTGAGGAAGCAGTAAAAAATTACCGGCTGATTCATCCTGTCAAGATGTATGGTGACCTTATTGCAATCAGCAGTCTATTAGGGCTGCATAATTGATAAAGGGGGGGGGGGGGGGGTGAGTAGTCGTTAGTTAGCAATGGTAGTAATGTTTTTATTGTGATGATGATTATTATGTTTAGTTTTATATCCCCATGTCAGATCCCCCCGATTTGTGAATCACAGATCTTCTGGGCACAACAGCCGACGCGCGAAATTGGAATCTCGCTGACAATCTGAATGCCGAAAATTACCACGTCACAGTATATCCTGTTGTAGTCATTGCACCTCAGCTGAAACTCTGTATGAGACCCCGCTATCCTTACTAGCCTGGTTGCATCGTACTCCAGTGGTTTAAGCGGCTGCGTTCGACGCGGAGGTGTCTGCTGCGGGCGGGGCGTATCGCTTAAGCATATTTAAGGCTGCGTGCCACTTGTGTCCACTTGAACCATCCATAGTAACTTGCACAACTTGACTCACATAGTAGCATCACATAGGCAATAACGAAATTAGCCATTCGGTCACAAACCCACTGAACCTAATTGTCTACTATGCAGGTCAGAAGCCACCAGGAAGTACATTTAGGCGCATACACAGTGGCCGATGTTTTCTGCCAGGCAAGGCAGAAGCGAGCGCATGACCTATTGGCACAAATTTGTAATCAAGATTGGTCACTGGGCATGTGAAAATCATTAGATGCACACTGCAAACTTTATGAATTTTTAAAAAATACTACTGCAAATAAAGTGAAAGCTGCAAACAATAAGTGAGAAGGAGCCAGCCATCCTGCTAAGTAGAAAATCGAAAGGTATATAAGGGTAAACCACGGCAATGTCATCCGCAATTTTATATTATAGTAAGAGCAGCAGAGGAATATTACACGGAACTGTACAATACGCAGAGCAGCCATGCGACCTTCATGTTAGCAATAATGAACACGATACAGAAGCTCCATGTGTAACTAACGACAGTGTCGGAATAAATTTGCAAGATACGTCCTGGGGGAAAGCAGCAGGAGAATATGGAATAATGTTCCAGTTAGCGCTTTGCCACAATATCGATTCGTCCATGGCAGAGTCCGACAAAATATACCATATCCTCAAAGGCATGGCGGATAACGCATTCAATCTCCTGCTTTTTAACGTTTATACTGTCGACACCGCCATGAAGAAATGCCACCGCAGCAAAGAACTATGGTGCAGGCCATCAGCTTTCCTGCTTTCCGAATACCGTGGTGACATCCTCCTGCATCGACCAAAACAGGCCCCCACACTCATGAGATAACCTGACTCGCACTGTGCTTCGAAATTCAAAGCTGCGTTTCCCGACTAAGCCCAGCAGACACCCCGGGGCAACTGTACGGCAACAATATCCATAATCCAGTCCGCAGTTCACCACGAAGTCGCTAGCTTGGGTCGTCTCGCCACCTGCTCTTTTAATCGCTCTAACGCCAGTGTGACTCTGATGACCATGCCCTACCGCAGCCCGTCCTTTATTCCCCATCGTCGGAATCCGCCCAAATGGCGCACACTTGACGGAAAGCCTATGTGTTTCTCCTGCGGCCGAATTGGACACGTTTGCCGTCACTGCCGCGCTGGTTTGACACCTCCACCCCGAAACACCATTTGGAAGCCCTTCACTTCGGCCCGCAGCGCTTCACCCCGCCGTTTGCACCACACTTCCAACGACTGTACTGCTGATCGCCACTATGGTCACTCGCACTCACCACAACGTTGTCAGCCACGTCCGCCCCTACTTCGCTGCTCTACTTCACCAACGTCGCCAGAGCAAACACAGCCCGAAAGATATGATGATGCGGCACCGGTTCTGCAAAGTCCGATTCGTCGCAAATTGATCCACTGACGCTATCAACAAGGCACAACCTTCAATCGAGCAATGACCTCGGTGGTCCGAATAAATGTTTTCTCTTTCTCTCTGTCTCTCTCTCTCTCTCCCTGTATATATATATATATATATATATATATATATATATATATATATATATATATATATATATTTATATATATATATATTTATATATATATATCTGTGTGTGCGTGTGTGCGTTCAATTGGATGGCTCAACTGTCACATCACTAATCGACACCGGCGCACAGATCTCAATTTTGAGCACTCACTTTCGCTGTCATCTAAAGAAATTTCTCACACTTACCATCACCCGAGTCGTACGCATCGCCAACGGCGCAACGGTTGGCATGGTGGGAATTTGTACTGCCTGCGTAAGCATTGCTGATCACCATACTGTCGTCTTTCTTTTTTCGCTGTGCTTGCCCACTGTCGCAGTGACAATACACTTGGCACGGACTTTCTCTCTGATCATCCAGAGTTGATTGCTCCGCAAGTATTTCCCTTTGAACTGCCTCTCCACTCCGGTTCACCTGCTCCACACGAGATTTGCCTAAGTACAACTGATTTTCCTCATGTGCCATGGCATGTCCTAACCTACATGCAACTGTCACTTTCGCCGCGAGTTTCAGACGGTGATAAGATCACTGCCCCAGTTTCTGCCTTTCTCACGCACAATGTCACTGTCCCTCATACCGTACTGACTGTTACCGAGAACCATGCGTGCCTTCCTGTGGTGTATTTTGGCTTCACAACCAAGTGCTACTACACGGAATGTCCCTGGCCACGATCAGTGTTGCAACAGATGACTGGCTTGTGGCTTTTGTTGTCGATGGCTCCTGTGAGTTTTGTAAATCTTCCAGTTGTTCTGAGGATGAGATTGTAAAAATCATTGCCACATATCTCTTGCCTCGCGAAGCTCAAGCTCTCCGTAAGTTATTTTTTATGGATATGTTTTTGATCTAAATGGGTCAGACACCCCTTGTCAAACAGCACATCCAAATCAAAGACGCTTAACCAATTCATCGACGACCCTACCGAGTTTTAGCGTCAGCGCGCCAAGTCATCGAGGTAGAAGTGGACAAGATGATCACGAAATACATCACTGAGCCATCGTCAAGTCCCTGGGCGTCACCTGGCGTGTTAGTGAAATGAAAGGTGGCATGTAGAAGTTCTGCATTGACTATCGGCACCTTAATCGCATCCCAAAGAAGTATTTCTACCCGGAACCTCGTATATATGACGACCTCGATTGTCCCTATTGTGCCCAGTACATGTCATCCATCGACCTTCGGTTTGGGTATCGCTAACTTGCTGTGGATTATCTTGACCGTGAAAAGACAGCCTTTAAACGCCGTACGGACTTTATCAATTTACGAATATGCCTTTAACTTGTGTAACGCTCCGGCCACCTTTGAGCGCATGATGAACTCTTTATTTCAAATGTTTAAATGGTCAACTTTTCTGTCCACCCTCGATGACATCATAGTGTTCTCGCCTACGTTCGGCGCACACCTTGAGCAACTCTCAGCCATTGTTGGTATTGTTTGCAAGGCTCGTCGGCAGCTCAACTAAAGCAACGTCATTTTGGACTCCGTCAGATAACTGCGCTCGGACATCTCGTTGACGCTTCTGCGATCCTAGCTGACCCTGTGAAAATTCGCACCGTTAAAGACTTTCCTGTGCCTTACCCAGCAAAAGAGCTCCGCAGCTTCGTACACCCTTGCTCATACTTCCACCGTTTTGTTAAAGATTTTACTACCATACCATGGCCTCTCACAGCCCTAATAAAAAAGTATGCCTTTTTCATGGGGTTCCTCTCAAGCTGCCACCTTCTCTCGTCTCACGACCTTATTCGACATCTCACCTATCCTCGGCCACTTCGATGCTTCAGCGCCTACACAAGTGGGCACCGATGCAAGAGGCCACGGAATCGGTGCAGTACTGGCACAAGTTCAGCGTGCTCAAGCCCATGTTCTTGCGTACGCAAGCCGCCTTTTGTCACCTTCAGGGCGAAACTATTCCATTGTCGAGAGAGAGCGTCTGGCTCCAGTCTGGGTGCTCGAGATATTTCGCCCTGACCTATATGACCGGTTCTTTTGCATTGTCACGGACCATGTCACACCCCCTCTTCGCTTTCGTCCCCATAGGGAGGGTTGGACGATGGCCGCTGCAGCTGCACGAATATTCCTATACGGTGGTCTACGAATCTGCACATGAATCATGCACATGAAGAGAAAACGAGTTATATTTAGTTATAATATCTGAAGTAATAGTTGGCACAAACAAAGTCACCATTCTATATATTTGTTGCGTTTACTTGGATCGAAGTATACCGTGGCTGATTTTTCCAGCCATCGGCCTGATTTATCTCTACAGCATCGCTGGTACCGAGATGCAACAGACAGCAGGAAGACGGTGTGGTATGGGTGGTTCCTACCCGTGCCAGAGTTAACGGTGCCTTATCAGCAGGTCACTCATGCACGATAACATTCAATAGCTTCTCTCTCAAGCTTGCTGTAAAACATAGACCGTCACTTTGATGTCGTTGCTTTGCCATTTATAGAAACCAAGAACGTCTTCTAGAAGTAAGCTCTGACAAAGAATATTTCAACGTATTCGCGATCACCAAAAAAAAATTAACACTTACGCTTCGCTGATGACCGACTTCATCTAAGCAATATAATTGATTCTTCGAGGAAAGTTGAATTCACAAATGTCGAAAACGTATTTATGTGATCGCGAAATTATTGTTTATCATTTGTCCCGAACACGTTCAACCGTTTCCTTGCGCGTACTTCCTTCGCTGTCCTTACCTCCATTTACAAAATTTCGCTTGCCAGACGTTGAAAACTTTCGTATCAGTGCCCACAAAACTAATGCCATCACGTGACAATGTCTTTGAAAACGCAGTTACGCTTGCCAAAACTAGCATGATCTCCACAATACTACAGACCTTCTTTGAAATGACCAGCTAAAGATTCTTGACCCTTGTCACTGATATATAGAACATCCCATTACAGTGATTTCTTTGGCTCTAGGCTACGTTAATTTATGCGACAGCAGCATAATCTCCACCTGCCCCGATTGCTTAGTGGACAATGTGTTGAGCTGCTAAGCACGAGGTCGCGAGATCGAGTCCCGGCCATCGCAGTGGCATTTGAATGGAGACTAAATGCGAAAACACCCCTGTACTTAGATTCAGGTGCAGGGTAAAGAACCGCAGGTGGTCCTAATTTCCGGAGTCCCCCACGACGGCCTGCCTCATTATCAGATCGTGGCTTTGGCACGTAAAACCCGATAATCTAATTTTTAATTCATAATCTATGTGAGTAGGTTGGGGAGTAGGGCTCTGTTTTCAGTTTTCGTTTGCACCAAATTGGACCTACTTTATTTTCAATTTTCATTTCCACCTTATCACTCGGTGGCCATCGGTGAATAGAATTTCGCTGACGCATTTTCACTGACGTTCTTCAGTGGATAATCTTTCGCACCGCGCTTACGACCTTTTTTCTTTTCAATTAGAATTTTACTTGACGCTGAAACCTCCGTATGCCTGCGCACCTGGGTCTTTAATAATGTACTCGTATCATAAACACGGTATAGCAACATTTTTGAGAAGCAGTCTTTGCAGGCGCGCAACGGGAACTGCGACGTGAATACGCAACAATGAGCAGTAAGGGCATTTGACATCCAAATGCAAACACAATATGATTTTATTTATGACGTTGTGCTGCTGCAGTGCTCCAACCAATAATACCCATTGGAACATGGTTATAACGGAGCGTTTTGAGGACAGGACACAGAAAGAATGCACATAGGGCAGTCGCGACTGTCCTATGTGCCTAAGTAGGTACGACCACGTGTTACTGCCAGTGAATTTGCCCTGCGCATTCACACCATTAACTGTAGCGAGGAACTTGCAAAGAACCCTGCCAACACTTCTCTGTCCACCCCCCCCCCCCCCCGCCTCCCCCTGCGTGTTACCTTGCTTCTCATTTTTGCTGAGGAAGCCGGTAAAACATACAAATAATAAGAATGCTATGGAATTGCACGGCATACGTTCGAATTAATGTGACTCGAAGCTGTAACGAAGTGGTTAATTCTACTCGCGTAAATGCAATGCATACAATTGTCTTTGTCTTATTTATCTTATGCAATGTGTAACGTGATGGAATGTTTGTGTTCTACGTGACACTTGCCACAGCCTTATATGGCATGTAGTGCTTACGTTTAAGCATTACACCGGTCGCAATCTATGCTAAAGGCGAGCGCGAACTAAGGCGAATTCGCACAGTGAAACTCCGACGCAGCTATGTTTGCTGCTTGTCGAGGGAAGAATGGTGAGGATAGGTGTATCTACAGAGAAATACGACATGCAATCGAAATACATTTAAACCTTTTAAACCCTTTGTGTCACTATGGCATATAGTTATCGCGGAGGACTGGCGAAGGACCAGACAGTGACACACGCTCAGTGACCCAAGCATGGGCTACGTCAAATATTAGAAATTAGAGCAATTCAAATAAGCAGTGGAATATCATACGCCATCTCCTTGAGAAGGTAGGGCGTCTCTTAAATGCCTAGGGGTACATTACAAGCACGTCTCTTGCGTCTTTTTATATGGTTTATTCAGAACAGGTGTGGTCCTTAGTGGCACTGCATTGTTTATCAATGTTCTACAGCTTCCACTAAATTACCGACCTATCTAGTTGCCGCGTGCGAGTCCGGAGGAAGGTGGGGGATTCGGCAACAGAGGTGGAGTTTTAAATTTAAGCACAGTTTTGTCAGAATGCTGATAGCATGTCCTTTTTTTTGGTGATGTGTGAATCTTCCTTTCTTTTTCCAGTAATGCATGTTATTAAAATCGAAATGCTTGCGCAAGCTTTTATCCTCTCAGACTCCCCACATCTAGATAGATTATCGGTTATGCAGCTTAGCGCTTGTGTTGTCTTGCCTCCTCTTTCAGGCCGATGGAACTGAACTGTTCTTGTCAGGCCGCTGGAACTGACAAGAAAACCGATAACACTGGAACCGACACGACAGAGGTCACAAACAGTACAGAACCAGCGTTACCATGAATGGCCGCGTTACTGGAACGAATGGTACCGAGAATACTACCTCGATAATACTACCACGAGATTACTACCACGAGAATACTACCGCAATAGACACAGCCCCCGCTGCTAGATCGGGCACCATCGAGAAAAATAGTGACAAAAGGAACAGTTCTTCTTCTGCACTCCCGACAGCACCGGTGCACACAGAAGCGCAGGGAGGGTCAGAAGCATCAGTGAGAATTGACGCAACTGTCATTCACATCAAGAAGTTTTGATATGCCGGCTACTCCTTATATTTCAAGGAATATGTACGACGCCCAGAAAACCAGTTATCTGGCTTTAAGCCTCAAGATTTACAGCATCCACCGTTGTACTGAGCAGACTCAGTCGCCTAAAGGCTTGTAGGCAACAGCCAACACTTTTCTTGAGCCAAGATGGATAATCTAGGCAAACGTCGCTGCGATAACTTATCCAAGCATGTAACCAAATACGCTAAAGTATTGACGAGTACACGCCACACTTTTTTCGTTTCTTTTTTTCTTTTCGTGCAGTTTGTTGATGGAATACAGAACGACGTAAGACTCGAAAAAACTTGGAGCTCTCGCAGTCGATGTCACTCCGCGACGCCGTTCTCGCTTTGTAGTAGTCCACGGCACCTTCGTGGTTGATGATCGGCAGCACGTGAAGACAGGCCACCTATTCCGTTGCGAAAAACTAAGCTTGCTTTCGCAGGGCCATATTATTATGCAGCAAACCCACTATGTGTGTCAGAAGATCACAGAAAAGCCAATGAGACCTGAAGCAGAGTGCCTGCGGCCCACAAACTTTCCGTTCACGTGCATGCGTTCCCCATCACAATGGTGGCGAGAACACAATGTGCGCATAGGGTTGTATGCATTGTTCTATTTCTCTATATGGTGGAAAGTGGCACGTGATAGGCGTTCCACAGAGCCACTGTGGCATCAGAGCAGCATGCAGGCCATAATGGCGAAAAATGTTTGTTTCATACGGTGCCAAGTTGTTTTTCTTTCTCCTGCACTAAGGTAGATTGGCGGTTAAAACACAGATGCACGAAAGGATCTGTGTGTAGCTTGGGGATTTTTTTGTCGCTTGGATAGTTGCTACGCGGCATAACGTCCGTATGAAACTAAATATAATAATGTAGACCCGTTTCATAGAGGAATTGCAATAGTGACCTATAAAATGTGTCACGCATAATTCATCTTTTGCAGTCGTCAGCTTGATCACTGTTCAAATTTCTCACCTTTTTGCGCACTTTCACGAATTCTTTTCGTCCCAGAACACGCCGAAAATCACGGCGGGCATGTGCTGAAGACGCGGAAGCGGAGCACTTCGGACACGGCAAAATATCGTCGTATGCTTCACCAGAAGCACAAGTGATGGCTGGTGTAATGGCCACGCCTGCACCGAATACTCCGGAGATAGGCTGCCCCCGCCTTAGCAACATTTTGGCGAAGGGAGGAGGACACACGTGTTACGCCTGAGGATGGATTTTCGGGCAGTGCAAACAGAGCGTGGGTCAGAGAGAAGAGAAAAAGGAAGAGTTACAGGTGTCAAGAAATATTGTTCAATTGGATCCACATGGTCATTGATATGGTCATCACCATGTGCCTGCACCCGGCTGACAGTTTTGCTCCCACGAGTGGAATTGTGAAGTTTATGTATTTGCTCATAAATACGCAATGTTTTCGTTACTTGCTCGAGCTGGTTAACTGTGCCGAGGCTATCGCTATAGGTGTGGATTTCGCTGGTGTTAGGGAAGGTAATTAGGGTCTCTGTGGCATCGTGTATGGCCTGCAGCTCAAATAATAAGTGGTCGGAAAAGTCATTTGCATAGCGGTGACTGGCTTGGATCTCAGGGTGTGCCACACGTAAGAAATCTATTTGTCCTGGTCTTGAGTTAACCGCCCGTCCGTGTATATCACAAAGCATCTGGGATGTACGGTCGTTTCAATTATTGCAATCGGTTGAATCCGCCGGCGGAGCTTTGTCGTCTTGTTAGTCGTTAGTGATGTATACTTCCATGGTGCTAGACTGCCCAAGTTCGTAGTCGGGGCGCAATTTACGAAAAACACAGTAGTGCAGTGCCGCGACTGTCGCCATGTGGTAACACTTGAGATTTCTTGCTTGCTGTCGCTGCTCAGCAAGCTCAGAAGCGGTATTAAGCTGCGCCTGCTCTTGTACCATTGATATAGGTGTTAGATTAGGGACGGCTGTAATTGCTGTCATGATACTTCTGTTGGTATGCTCAAGTTTGTCCCACTGTTGAACAGTCAGTCGCAGGAACTGCGTATGACATGCAAGGCTGTAGGATGGAGTGCTCGATGCCACGAGGTACGTCATTTCGAACCACGCCACTCCGTGGTAATTCTGCGAAACAGATCAACTGTTTCTCCTGATGTCTTGCTTGTGTTCTTGATCCACTAGGCGGTAGACGACTACGCGTGAACTTCCAGGCCAAGTGCTCGCAGCTTTTCAGCCTCAGGAATCAGCGATGAGCCGGTATTGTGGTGGAAGTCGCTATCGCAAACTAACTACCCGCTCGGCTTATTGGCCATGTGCATATAGCGAGATTTCTGTGTCGATATGTGGAGTACAGCGGTCTGCAGGCATTTGTGCAAAATATCAAGACATTTCTGCAATTATTGACACTATATTTCAAGGTGTCTGTGAGTTGACCACAGGAAAACGTCGTCAGCATAAACGAGAAATTCTACGTTATCAACGTCCTGTAGTTTTCACGCTACAGGCAAGAAGGCCATAGTGAATAATAACGTTACCATAAGGGAGCCTTAGTACTCCACGATTTGATGTAAAATAACCGAATTCCTCCCTTTCTGCATGTATAGAAAACGTTCGGCGGGGTACGAATGACTGCACTATTTTCTTCACCTGAAGGGGCAAGCCGATTGTGTCCTTGCTTCGCGGAATGGTCTCGTGATTTGCATTATTGTACACTTTCGCTATATGAGTCACCATCACAGTGCGCACCAAATAACTGTAAGGGGAGACGTGCAGGGCTTCATCTACCAGTATACCTAGGCCATCTTTCGTATCCAAATACGGCCTAAATGCGTTCTGATCTGGACGGTATTTATGGTTGTCTTCGAACCACCATGCAAACAGAGTAGCCGCTGTCACTCAAAACGTTTGCAGATAATTGGCGTCAGAAACTGGCCAAGAGTTTCAAAACTTCTTGGCGGCTTTCCTGGTTTACCTATGGGCGTCACTATGGAGTGCTCCACTCAGGTTGCAGAGATCCCTCGATCCACAGGCTATTCATAACCTGAAGAAGCGTGTCGGTGGACTCACCTACGAAGTTGTTAAAAAGCTCATACGTTAAATGATCATGTCGAGGCATTGAATGTTGTTTTCCAACGAGTACCTCGGCTATTGTGTAAGGCATCGTAATGCCCAAAGTATCAGCCGCATCAATGGAAAGAGGAGTGCTGGTGGTTTCCGGTAACTAGGAGAAAAGCTGACAGCTGCTTGCCTGGCAATACGTTCCGGGTATACAGCCAGTCAAATTTTTTACGATGGGTCTTAATGATATCCACCGCGCTCCATGACCCGAAAAGAGTGCCACAATTTCTTGTTTCCTGAGCCTAGGTTCTCGCGCCAATCAAGCGTGCGATTTCGTGAAAATTTATTTTCGCCACACGAGCAAGCGCATTGATGCGGTTTTCGAAAGCGCGGGCTTCGTCTTGCAGAGTTACCATTATAATGCTCGATGTCCCGCTTGGTGGCGCTGCACCCACAGGCTGAGGTGTACGCCAGGCGTCAGTTGGTCGTTGTTGACTGTCGTAGAAATGCTTGAGTAGTGTGAAATTATTTGTAAGTCGTAGCATCAAATTTCTTTGCTCTGTCATCGCCGCGGACCTTGCCTCAATCAGTTAGCCATATTCTGCAACGAAGTTTCTTCCTGTATATAGTACGTATGCCAATCAATATGGGTGCCTGGTCATTTCGCCTTGCGTCCCGCTCAGCTGCCGATGTAGAAAATTCAGGGCCAAGACACCAGCGGCGTCGCTCTTGCGGCAACCGTTACACGCAACTCCCCAAGGTACCATGCTCTGGACCTCACTTGGTACTCTGAGGAGTTACGTGTCATGTATTTCGCAAGAGTGACACCGCTGAACACGTCTTCCTGGACTTCGAGGAGGTTGAGTTACTTTGGAGGGACGTTCTACAAACAGGTATTAAAAAAGAGTTGCTGCGGGATGCGCATGCCATTCGTTTTTGCCAGTATACCTAATGAATGAATACCTTTTGATGCTGTCATGGCCATTGATCTGTATAGGCCTACTATTTCGAATGAGCGTTTTACTCCGATAAATGCTGATTTTGACATTCAAACAAATCATTAACGTTTCCGAGAACTTATCAACGCAGTTCTTGAAGTTTGCAGAGAGGAAGAACCTGCGCCAGTATAACTTGACAATTGGAGCCACTTGTATGCCCGAAACATTTTTAACGCTTCTACTTCACCAAGGATTGGCTGGCAATAATAAATTTCCCGTAAAATTGTAGATACTGCAGTATTCTGTGAAAAGCAGGCAGTAGAGAAGAATAAGAATTGTGGCCTAATCATTGCACTGTTCGGCTTCCATGCTGGAAGACATAGGTTCCATCCAACTATGTGTGACGTATATGTTAATAGAATTATAGGCACACTTCCTGTTGTGTCGGCAGCGGCAGGCAAGCGGGGGGCCCCGACGGGCGAACGCGCGGCTAGCGCCGGCGCAGTGGAGGAGACACGGAGCTAACTGCTCCCGATGAAAACCGGAACGAAGACCCGACCGACCCGCGGCCGTTTATTACTTATAAAGGCTCCACATGCCAGATGACACCTCCCGATTGGTACAAGCTCGTCACATGACAGAAGGGGAGTGCGCCATCTAGCTAAACAACTACAAAACATACATGTACGATGACACAGAGATCTGACAGGGGGCGATGCTATACTACATCATCCCCCCCTGGAAACAAAGTAAGCATACAGTGAAACGCGCACACATGACGCGCACTTAAGTCCAAGGACAAATTCAGTTCGTTCCCCCCCACGTTCACACACACGTGCACCAGATGCACACAAGGCATGCACTTAAGTCCACAACAATTTCAGTCCGTCCCTGCCCAAGTTCACATACACGTGCACCAGTCTTGGGCACAAAAACACAGGCAGTCACTCAAAGTCTGACAAGGAACACGGCACAAAACTCACTGCACCGCAACAAGGAGCACATTTTATTCCTGTGTTAATGAAACATGTGGACTGTCTGCTAAATGTCATAACAAGGCCCTCAGCCGTGGCATTTCGAAGACGGAAATACACTACACTACAGAAACAAAATCATCGAGCCACGGAGGCCGTTTTCTGTCACGATGAGGACGCGTGCGTACCTCAGAAGAACTTTGGGGGTTGCGACGCGTATCGGTCGACTTTAAAGACCCAGTTACCTCCCCCTGGTTGGAAAACTGAATGTGGTTGTCGCTCAAAGCTGGAGAGGGTTGCCCAGGAAGCTCCTCTCGACGTCCCAACAAGTCCTGGGAGGCTACCGATTCCCCCACGGAATCAGAGACGACTGCTGACTGTGCAGACTCGGAAGTGATACAGCCAGACGAACTACTTAACTGATGCCTATGAAAGGACGATGTCACTACAGACGAGTCATCGGAATGACTATCCAAGTTTGAATATGAGTACAAAAAGTTTCTATCACTTGTACACAATGTACTACCTGCTGGATCCTTCATCACTACGGTTAACTTAGACACATGCCACGTCTTCCCATCACAGAGTAGAAAAGTAGATGGTCCTATCTGGGCCTTGACTTTACGAGGTTTACTGTACTTAAAGAATCCTTTCCTGTTAAATCTTATTCTGACAGTGTCTCCCACCTTGATACGAGTTGCCTGAGCACCTCTACGTTTGTCTGCGTACTGTTTAGTCTGCCACTGTTTCTGCAAGACCCTTTCTCGAACTTGAGACACAAGACTGTCCTGTTCCCGTAGATCTACACAGAGCCGCATGGTTCCATCCTTCTTGCGCACCACCACGAGTGGAGACACCCACTCAGTAGCCTCGACGCGCTCGATGACGTCGCAGTCCTCGAGACGTCGCAATTCATGTGTGACCTGGTCACGGAGAGCCAGGGGTAGTCGGCGCAACTTTGAAAATACTGGTTTCGCATCTTGCTGCCGATGAATTCGGTGCACAAAATTGTTGACGAGACCCAACTCGTCACTGGAAAGGTGATCAAAACCCGGAGGCACACCTGTGGGGCTCTGTACTGAAGGAAGCGATGGTAGACGACATGTCAGCGACGTACCGTCGATCTGTATGCCCAAGCGTTGGATGGCGTCTAAACCCAGCAGTGATGTTCCTGTAGTCGTTACGTGGAACGTGACGGAGCATGACCTTTGGAAAAAATGGACAGTGGCTTGAAACAGGCCTTGAATGTCGATGCGTTGCTTGGAGAGGTTTCTCAAGTCCACTGTTGCTTGCGACAGCCTGTGCTGTCGACCAAAGTTATTTCTAAAATCTTCGGCCGTCATAAATGACACAGATGCTCCTGTGTCCACGAGCAGCCGCATGGCGACGTCGTTAACCACGACCGGGACTTGTAAATCCCTTTTAGCTTCCAAGGTGCTCACCGTCAAGACAGACGCGGACGGCTGTCCTGCGGAAGTTGACGAAGACCGCGTCTCTGCGGAAGAGACGTGCTGAACAGTACGGGTTTTTCGGCATACTGATGCAAAATGGCCCAACGTGTGGCAGGCGTTGCACCGCCGGTTCCTTGCTGGACAATTCCTGTACGTTGCAATATGTTTCGTGCTGCCACACCGATCGCATGCACCACGGTTCCCGGAGGAGCCCTGTGCGAGATGTCGGCCCTCTCGGCGGCTTCTCGGAAGAAGTCGGTCGTCTCGGCGGCTTCTCGGAAGAAGTCGTTCGTCTCGGCGGCTTCTCGGAAGAAGTCGGTCGTCTCGGCGGCTTCTCGGAAGAAGTCGGCCATCTTCATGGCCTCCCGGACTACGTCGGCCATCTTGGCCCGTCGACGGAACGCCAAGTTGAGATGCCTCGATTCTTCGAACATTTTCGGAGCCGAACGCGCGGTTCGCTCGATGCAAGGCTTCTAACGAGCGTCCAGCCTCGCGACGCCAAGTGCGTCGGCGGCGTTTGCCTGCCGTGCGGACACGGGAAGGGTCGCTTCACTTACGAAGCTCGTTGGTTTCCCGGGGCTTCGGTCGGAACCGCTGCGGGAATCCCATCCTCGTCGCCAAAAGATGTTGTGTCGGCAGCGGCAGGCAAGCGGGGGGCCCCGACGGACGAACGCGCGGCTAGCGCCGGCGCAGTGAAGGAGACACGGAGCTAACTGCTCCCGATGAAAACCGGAACGAAGACCCGACCGACCCGCGGCCGTTTATTACTTATAAAGGCTCCACATGCCAGATGACACCTCCCGATTAGTACAAGCTCGTCACATGACAGAAGGGGAGTGCGCCATCTAGCTAAACAACTACAAAACATACATGTACGATGACACAGAGATCTGACAGGGGGCGATGCTATACTACACTTCCCCATCTTTAAGGATATCTAAGCGGAAACTCGTGGTGCGTTGAGCGCATACGATTGTCATCGCTGCATGCACAAAGTCACAAAAACAAACAAAAGTAAAAAACATATTCCTGTATTAAATGAGAGTCTAGGAGGCTGCCCATGACACACAGACGTGCATCTGTCGAGACATCGCAATCATCACAATTTAAGCCTGCTGTCGCGTATGTAGAAAGTTAACGATGATCGGTTCTGGTCTAGATTGCTTTGTGAATAATAAATTACTAACTATTGAATATTTTATTCTTTGCTTACGAGTATGCTATAGGTTGGAACTTAATTGACCAAGACAATATAGCTGCCTTTACCCAGCGTGAGTTTGAAAAAATGAAATTCAATATTTCTTCTGGTAAATATACGCTCGTTTCCCGTTGCTGATTCAGAGTGCAGGCTTATCATTCAATAACACGGAGCTAAAGCCTTATTTACTGATCGTACCTCGAAAATAAATTCTTAGCACATTATCTTGGAAAGAGTATGCGCAAGGCATCATAGCCAAGGCCGATCAAAAAGACTTGGCTAATTTATATAGAATATCGTTAAACGATTTTCGAGTATGATTTAAACATGCGTCATCAATATCTTACGATGGCGAGGTTTTAATAACGAACTGGATGCAGCGAATAAACGAGCCACTCGTTTTATTTTGTCGAGTTTCCGTAGTACTGGTGTCACACAAATAAAAGGAAAACTTCGATCGTCCGATACTTTCCACACATACTTAAATAGGTCGTATTTCTCGTTTCAGAAAACACACCAGCTTACGCGTTTCATTCATCCAACACATTTCATTTCACGTAGGTTTCACCACTACAAGATGTCCTGGTCCTTCGCGATAATACCGTTGCGGGGATGTTGCGGGTATAGAAAAATTATATTTACAATGCATGTACAGGATGAGTCAGAACAGTTAAGATTGATGACCACCAATAACACGCAACAGCCAGCGTCTCCGATCTTCTCCTTCCTCCCTCTTCCTTCATCCTTCCGTAACAGGACCCTCGGGTGGCGAAGCGCCGTCCCCGCGCATGGCAGGCGAAGAATTGCGAGCGAAGTATGGCTTCAGTCGCGAAATGTGCATGATGTCGACAGGTATCTGATTTGAGGATGCATCAAAGTGTAGCGGCGAAATCTCGTAATTTACGTCGGTAACTTGGCATAGGACTTCCTATGGCCCTCTGTAGCGAAAGAGAAGCTTCCGGGAGAGGCCAACCCGAGGATATGGTGACCAGAGGAGCACCCAAGCACATAGTACGAACTTAACATCGCGATGGCAGCGGTCGTAAGGTTCTTTTCGTATATGCTGCGAGGCTAAAAAATGAGACCGGGCGACTTGACGTGCCATGTGAGCGCGATCGATGACTTCACGAGCGTACTCAGTTTCAACACGTGGAAGAGAAGGGAGAATGGTGTCAAATGGCAATGTGAGGTCGCGACCATACAAGAGATAAAAGGGCGAATATCCTGCGGTGTCATGTCGGGACGAGTTATATGCGAACGTCACGTAAGGCAGTGTGGCGTCCCAGTCGCGGTGATCGTTGGAGAAATACTTCGACAGCATCTCCGTGATTGTTCGGCTGAGACGTTCCGTAAGATCGTTCGTTTGTGGGTGGTAGGCGGTGGACAGCTTGTGCTCATTGGCACAAGAGCGGAAGAGGTCGTCGACAAATCGAGATAAGAACGAGCGGCTGTGGTCTGTGAGTAACTGTCGAGGCCCACCGTGGTGGAGAATGACGTCGTGGAGGGGAAAACCGGCGATGTCAGTTGAGCAAATAGTCGGCAACGCCTTTGTTATCGCGTAGCGTGTCGCGTAATCAGTAGCAACGACGATCCACTTGTTCCCTCTAGTCGTTGTCGGAAAAGGGCCAAGCAGGTCAAGGCCTACGCGAAAGAACGGTTCAGAGGGAACTTCAGTGGGATGGAGCCGTCTGACAGGTGCCAGGGGAGGTTTCTTCCGGAGCTGACACAATTAACAAGTTGCGACATAACGACGCACAGAGCGCTAGAGACCCGGCCAGAAGAACCGGCATCGTACGCGGTCGTATGTACGCAAAATTCCAAGGTGTCCCCCGTCCGGAGCATCTTGAAGTTGTTCGACAACGACGGGTCGCAGATGACGAGGAAGGACAACGAGCAGCTCAGAACCGTCAGGGTTGATAGTGCGGCAGTAGATGATGCCGTCATGCAGCACGAACATGCGGCACGTGCCGTCGGTGCTGCCAGATTGCACTCCGGCGATGATGGACTGTAAGGATGCGTCGCTTTGTTGTTCAGCGTGCATGTCGGTCATGTCACTCAAAGAAATCACGCAGGTCACCGGATCATGCACACAGGATCGGGAGCATTCACGCGGTGACGTGAGAGGCAGTCAGCGTCCTTGTGCAGGCGTCCAGTCTTGTAAAGGACACTAAAAGAAAATGCCTGGAGCCGCAAAGCCCAGCGACCAAGCTGTCCAGTCGGGTCCCATAGGGAAGGCAGCCAGCAGAGTGCGTGGTGGTCTGTGACGACCGAAAACGTGCGGCCGTACGAATATGGCCGGAACTTGGCGAGAGCCCAAGCTAAAGCCAAGCACTCCCGCTCGGTGATGGAGTAATTTCTCTCGGCAAGTGACAGCAGGTGGCTGGCGTAGGCTATCACGCACTCGGTACCATTCTGGTGTTGGGCGAGAACAGCGCCGATACCATAGCCGCTTGCGTATATGTGGACTTCGGTTGGTGCAGATGGATAAAAGTGGGCAAGTATGGGAGGGCTGGTCAGAAACCCGATGAGAGCGGCGAAGTGGTGAGCCTGCTCCGGATCTCAAGAGAATGGCGTGTTCTTCTTTTGGAGATCTGTCAAATGCCGAGCAACGTCGGCGAAGTATTTGACGAAACGGCAAAAGTAAGAACACAAGCCGACGAGGCAATACGTGGCACAGCGAAACTGCGTAAGGCGCCGGATCTGGTTGGACACCCGATGCGTAAACGGGGTGGCCAACACGGTGATTTGTGGGTGCCCGAATTTACACTTCGTGGAGTTCAGTTGAAAGCCGGCTTTTCGGAAGACCGCAAGAATTGCAGCGAGTCGGGTAAGGTGGCTGCCGTACGTGGGATAAAAAACAATAACGTCGTCAAGGTAACCAAAACGGGTGGTCCATTTGCAGCCCCACAGAAGAGAGTCCATCATACGTTCAAATGTCGCAGGAGCATTGCATAGGCCAATGGGCGTGACATTTAACTGGTAGAAGCCATCCGGCGTGACGAAGGCCGTCTTCTCGCGGTCCATTTCATCAACTGAAATCTGCCAGTAGCCGGATCGAAGATCTATGGACGAGAAGTATTTAGCTCCGTGCAAGCAGTCCAAGGCGTCATCGATGCGTGGTAGTGGGCAGACGCCTTTTCGCGTGATCTTGTTTAAGTGGCGATAATCGACGCAAGAACGCCAGGTACCATTTTTCTTTTTCACAAGGACGACAGGTGAAGCCCAAGGGCTGGCTGATGGCTCGATGACCCCATTGCGGAGCATTTCGTCCACTTCTGATTCGATCACTCGACGTTGAGCATGCGCTACACGATAGGGACGCCGACGAATAGGATTCGTATCTCCAGTGTTTATACGGGGGTGAACAACAGATGTTTGGCCTAAAGCCCTGTCGCCGAAATCAAAGACGTCATTGTACGATTCAAGAAGGAGTCGTATGTCTGTGGCCTGTGCAGAGGTCTGGTCAGGGGCAATCATTTTCGCGAAGTCAACCGTTAAGGCACCAGAGCTGTCAGCTGCTATCGGCGCTAATAAGCCACTCTCGACATTCAGGTTCTCAATGTCAAATTCGCAACCACTAGAAACGCTGGCTACGAACATGCCGGCAGGAAGCACTTGAGTGCCCAGGCTCAAATTCAGAAGCGGTAGAACGACGTCGTTATTAGTAACCGTGACCGACGTATGCGGAACAGCAACGTTCCGGTTCAAAAGCACGTCGATGATGGGGTGAAGCACATATTCACCGTCAGGAACCTGTGGCTGAGCGGTCAAAGTGACGTAAGTCACTGCCTCGGGCGATAGACGCACATCTTCAAGCGAGCACAAGCTTGGTGGGGCGGTACACGGAGCATCGGCGCGTAGAGGAAGTTCTAACTGAAGAACGCCGGTCGCGCAGCCGCTAAGAGCAGAATGAGTGGATAAGAAGTCCAATCCAAGGATAACGCCGTGAGGGCAGTGCTCGATCACAGCAAAGAGAACAGAAGTAGGGCGGCCGGCTGTAATTAAATGCGCAGTACACATTCCAACAACAATCAGCACGCGGCCGTCGGCTACACGAAGCACTCGGGCAGCTGCTGGGGTGAGGACCTCCTTTAAACGTCTACGTAGGCTAGCACTCACCACAGAAAGGTGGGATCCAGTGTCGACAAATGCTTGGACTGGTACGCTTTCTATTTTAACGTCCTTTACACTTCTCCTTGTGGGCACACACAGAGGATTTGCTGCAGCAGTCGGCAATGCAGCACCACCTCCGAGGGCTGCATTTCCTAGTTTTCCGAAAGGGTGCGGCCAAAAGCCACAGGGGACGAAAGGCGACGCGGCTGCGGCAAACGGGAAGATGGGCGACGTGTTTGCGGTGAACGAGACTGGTGTCCGCGCGGCGATGGTGAGCGACTGTACCACGTGTTCCTAGCAGAGTTCGCGGCGCTGTTAGACTCGGCGGTGGGCAAAACTTTGCGGGTATTTCCATCAAGACGGCTCAGGTTGGTTGGCGTGCGAGGTGTTGAGGGCCACGAGTTGCTACAGCATCGGGCGACATGACCAATGCGACGACAGGTAAAACATATCGGCTGGTCGTCCGCAGTTCTCCATCCAGTCGGGCTGCGATAAGGTGGAGAAAAGCGTCGGGGTAGAGCGAAAATGGTAGAAGGGCGTTCGTTAGCTCTGGGATTGGCGACAGCACACACAGACTGTAAACCAATGTTTTCAAGTTCCTGGCGGACGATGGCTTGTACGAGAGGAACTGAAAATGTGGTAGCATCAGGGCTACGCGAACAGAAAGCTGCGTGTGCCATCGCGTCCGGTTGACGTCTAACGATTCGCACCACGTCCACTGACAGCGACGCATGCTGCTGTGCGGGTTGATCTTCACACGTCGACGTTACGGCAGTATTGGGATGTCTGGCGAATGGTTGCGCGACGCGTCGGCCTTCGGCCTGCTAGAATTGTCGGCACTCTTTAATGATTGCGTCAACTGTAGATCAGCTCTTTCACATGAGCAGATTAAACGCGTCATCAACAATGCCCTTAAGCACGTTCCCGACCTTCTCAGCTTCTGTCATATCGTGATCGGCTTTAGGACAAAGTGCCAGCACGTCCTGGATGTATGAGACATAGGACTCCGTGGGGGGGTTTGGCACGGGAGGCCAGTTCCTGCTTTGCGGGAATTTTACGGCCGGCTGGTTTGCCAAACAACTCTGTCAATTTCTCTTTGCATTGGTCCCAGCTAGTTAGCGCCTCTTCGTGGTTTTCGTACTACACCTTTGCCATGCCTCTTAGGTAGAACAACAGGTTAGCTAGCATAAGCGTAGGGTCCCACCTGTTGATTCCACTCACGCATTCGTACATGCCCACCCACATTTCAACGTCGGGGCCATCGGTCCCGCAGAAAGTTCCAGGATCCTTGGGTTGCGCAACAATAAGCGAAGGTGGCAGCGACGTAGCTGGTGACGGTGACGTTGGAGGCGGCAACGACGCTGATCCCGAGTGCTCACCGTCATTCATGGTGCGGACGGTAATGGGACGTCCACTGCGGAGCTCCGTTTCCAGCCGTGGTAACCCGCACCTCTCACCAATATGGTACAGGGATGTTGCGAGTATAGAAAAACTATATTTACAATATATATACAGGATGAGTCAGAACAGTTAAGATGGCTGACCACCAACAACACGCAGTAGCCAGCGTCTACGATCTTCTTCCTCTCTCTTCCTTCATCCATCCGCAACAATACTAAAAGGAAGCCTTAAGCGATTTTGACGATTTTGTGCAAACAGAGTCGTTATGCTAAGTCGTTCTGAAAATTAGGAGAAGCATTCAGGCGTTCCGCGTGAAGTGTGGAAATTAATATAATCTTTAAAAAAATCTGCATCGCTATCCATCGCAGAAGGCCGCTCGCCTGAGTTTCCAGCCGCCCCTTTTAGGACCAGCGTACTAGGCCCAATTGATGTTAGTTGGCCGAGCTGTCGGCTTCAGCTACTGAGGTTGCATCATCGATAACTTTATCAACTGATGTTGAAGAAGGGTTGCTTGTAATAGTTGGAATGTTGCTTAATTAGTTCGTTTGCTTTTTAATAAGGAAGAGTAAGTTATACACAACAATTTATCACTACAGTGAAGCACTTCCTGCCTAGAACAAGTGTTCTCTGCTGGTGTTACAACGTTCTGCGCGTTGACGCAAGCTGCATGGATTAGCATTGGTCTCGGGCTTACTTTTCCCAATCATTATGAATCGCCCTTGTTAAGCGGTGCGCCGCAAATCTAGCGACCGGTGACGTGTCAAGCTGTGACATTATTTTCCTCTGCAAGGCCACATGTGAGCGAAGTGGCTAAAGTGCATCGTGCTGTCGGTATTCGATCGGTGCCAGCATCTACGTGTTTGCACCCCTCACTTCACGCTTGAGGATTACTACCGTTGTTGAGTTTTAGCTGATGCGGTATTCAGGCTAACGCAAGCGCAGGCGGACTGGGCGTTTTGCCGGATGAACGGAGGCTCAGATGTGACCGGCCTGAACGGTGGAGCCACCTGGTGCCACAGAGCTCCACCAGACAACCACAGAGCTAATATAGCAGGAACTAAGCGTACTGATCATTCCTGCTATGCCTAAATTTTGGCCAGTAGCGTATTGTGAACACGGTGTTTATTTAAATGTTTAAAATGTTTTCGACTTGGTTACAGTAATATTAGCACTGGTTTTGGCTGGTTAGTCTCTGCGCCACCTGGTGGCTACAGCCTGCAGGCCACTCACGTTTACACTAAAGCCCCTTCATACCAGTGGTAGTAGCAATGAGGGTCTTTAGTGTACGCCTCCACGCAATCCCTTCAAAATACCCGGCTTGTTTGCGGTTACAAGAACAGCGGACACGTTCGCCACTACGACAGAACGCTCGCAACGCACGCTGCTTGGATAGTTCTCATTGGGGAACCACAACCAGGCGGCCAGCGGATAGGTAGGAGAGGCTTCGCACGCTGGCTCCAAGGCAACCGGAAGTAGATGACACGACGTCACATCATGACGCAAAGTCCTTGCAGGCGGAGCTTAGCCCCGCTCAATCGGCGAACGAGTTGAGGAGACAAAGCATCGCGAGCGAGGAGAGCAACTTGTAATCGTCCGTAGCTCTCTTAATGTGAGAAGCGTCACTTAAACTGTGCCGCGAACGTTCTACTTTAGTTGTACTTCTAGAAAATGTGCCTAGAAGATGTGTCCAAGCCGCTTCAGAGAGTATTTAAGCACATTCGCATGCTTTCTGCCCAATAAAGTCTACAGAATGGAACCCTTACCCCAGAGTGCCAGTGGGGAAATTGCGACACCCGTTTCCAAAAACATTTTGCTGAATATGTCTGACTGTGTTTGATACGTAGATTTTAAACGAGTAGAAATATTTTTAGTGAATTTTCTATAACAAGTAGAGTTGCGGTAACTTGAATTCTCGGGTAATTTCTGTGCAGTGCGTTTGACGCCTATACTGCGCATAGTATATACGTTGCTCATTCGTGGGTTTTCTTGTTCTGTAACGCTCCCCTCTGTAAAGTTAAACATAGACGGTATTAATCAATAGATGAATAAACTGTCTACAACTTTTAACAACAGGTAAGTTTAAAGAGCATGCAACACCCAATATATATCGCCAGCGTAGGGCTTGGAGATGTGTCAGTGTGCAGTATATTTTCCTGTTGCATTGCATACCTGTGGTACCATATCGAGAAGGAAATCGAATAAAATAACTTTTTATAATTTCTCTACAGTCATCAACCCGTATAAGGCGCGATTTATTTATTGTGTGTGTTGGATATGTACGAGATCTAGCATGAGACAATATTTTTTGAAGCTCGAGGATGCATGCATTTCTGGCTCGCAGTCCTCCGCTAATTCGTGCTTTTTATATTAAGGCAGCACTTCAACCATCCATCAACGCTATGATAAAAAGCGTCTGGCCTGATTATGCTAAGAGTTTTGTAAGGAGGCACCAACGTAATTATAGCGCATTCAAATCAAAGGAGGGCGCACTAACGGTAAGCATTTTACATTCGCGATGTTCTTACTAAGAAGTTAGACTGCCTGCTCTACGCAAAACTAGCCTGTTTTTTTATGACATTTTTGCACAAGAAGCTAGTGTGCGCCCATTTATGGTAATACAGGAAGAATAAGATAAGTTAAATTTAGTTTGGTCATGTAATGTTGTAGTGTGTGGTCGGTAGTTCCGAAAAGCAGATGTCTTTTCTAAAGCATGAGGTGAAGTTATCTTACTATTTTTATTCTCCTTTTGCTGCCCTTCTAAAGTAAGTCATTCCTGCATATATGCCGTAAGAGGATAATTTAAGTTGGTTTGATACCGACTTTCAATTTAGCGGCAACCGCAGCCGCCCCTCATCCTCTCCCCTGAGAAATACGACGATCCGTCCTTCGTGTGATCACGACGATCAAGCCACTGCGACAGCGCTATGCTCCACTGGTGAGTCACCGTTGCGAATAAACGCCGACACAAAGGCAGGCGGCTGGCATCTGCCAGCTGGCTCGTGTGGCTGACACGGTCATAGACAATGTTTGAATATATTATATCATAGAATTTAATCCCTGAAGAACCTTCCTCATAAAACAATAGTTCGAACTCTTAAACTACTGGTTCCGTTCTTCCTGAACTTTTCTCCTTTCATCTTCTTAGTGACGTCAACTAGAGGGGATTTATTTAAGTAAACGTGTTTCTATCCAGTACGGAACTTATCGGCCACGGCCCCACGTATAACGAAAAGTCCACCTAAAGCGTATGTTTTCATTTCCATTGCAGCTTGCTTTCTACTCTTAGCTGCAGTGCCGACGTTTGCGAACTTTGTGAAGTCAATACGAGAATTCTCATTTTGATTTTTTTCGCTGTTGACTTCTTAAAACCATCATCTTTTTTTTCGATAAGTGCGGTCTGGTGCATTGTAACTATTTGTTATTGTTTCTGTTTACACCTAATCGCACGTAATCTTGTTCTATCCTCGAAAACATACGACGAGGACGTGTAGCCCGAGTGAGAAGATAAATTGGCAGGGATTTTTTCTTGGAACAGCGACAAAGAACAAGGTTGTCCTTTTTCACTATATTGTTTTGTTTACAATGAAAGCACAGGTGGACTTGAACAATAGCTAGAAATTTTGTTCAGTGCACGAACTTCATTTCCTATAATACTTTATATGCAATGCTATCAATCATTTCTTTGTCAAACTACAGCAAAGTATAGGCTTCTCCTGGCAGTGAGCCGTAGTGCAAGACCTCGTCAGTGGGGAGAATGGATGCTAGTACCCGTCTCATCAGTGTTTTGCTCTTTAGTTTGGGTGAGTAGTTAAACTTTACGCCCAGAAACTAAGCTTGCAAGCCTTGTTGCAGAGGAGGCAGGAAGTGAAACCTGGTAGTGCATATATGTTAGCAACAGCTACAAGGCTCTACACGGAAGTTCTGAGAGCACAGAAAAAAATACGTACCTATATATATATATACAATTCTTCGCAGTAACTGACAGTCGCGCCGGCTTTGAAAGGCTGTTGGTCGTGACAACGATGGGGATGAGTTTAGCGGGGCAACCCGCAAAGCCTATATGAACATCAATACCCTTCTTCAGTGCGCTAAACTAACGCATACCTTCCCATGCGTGGACATTTTCCGACTTGTAAGTCCACCACGTTCAGAAACATCACACTGTGTTCATGGAGTGGGGGCACCTTAGCGATAATCGCTCTGGATAGCAAAAGTTGCGTTTTGTTTGGGTCTACATACACAGAATGCCGATTGCATACAGTATATGTGGTTGTGGGCACAAAGACAACGAAATGAGGTCTCAATTTTATAGAGTATAGGGTTAATTGAAGGAGTGCAATAAGCACACGAAAGCTATTTGGTCTTTATCTTACCATGTGCTTTTTTCCTCCGTAGCCGGGCCATGCCAGACCGAATCATCCTACGTAAGCACCTTGCATTGTCAGCGACTGGTGCCACCCGCTGTTGTAAGTATGCATCACAGAAGACTGCACGCTGAGTGCGCAAGATATCTGCATATTATAGTGTGACCCCGCATAGGTTTCGGAATAAAAATAACTTTTCAAGCATTCATGAAGTTAAATAAATAGGAACTATGGCTTGTATTTGCAAAAGTCACTCGTATAAGCACTTACTCATTGGATGGCACTGCCCGCTCACTACGCGTAATAGTGAACGTGACGACTGCGGCGACGGTGATGAATACATACAACACTTAAGTATAAGAGAGGCATATTAGTGCGAGCTATGCCCTTTCTAAATATATCGCGAAGAAGGGCTGTTCATCACTTGAGATATTTTATTCTAGAATAAGTGTTCCAGATCCCATGAAAGCCTGCGTTCCTCAAGGCATTCACATTTTACATGCATTCACATTGCGTGAATGCATGTAAAAATCGTATGATATGCGTTCGTTCGCTTGCTAAATAGTGAGATGATCTCGTTTTGATATCTTTGTTGCTATTACAATTATTCGAAGTCTCTAGGCGCTTTCTGCCGTCGTTGCCGGTGACGTCGTCGCTGTGACGTTCTGCGTAAGGTCAAAGGCCGATAACCTCGTGCCGCGCGTCGCATGTTGTATGTCCGAGTGAAATGGTGCGAAGGTGAGGCGACGACGGTGGTTCGATCTCGCGGAAGTAAGGCAGGAAGCGGGGACCAAGCGCGCCGTCTTCCGTCGCGCGCGAGGCGCTGGGGGAGGCGGGAGGGGGAGAGGTACATTCTACTCCTCCGTCTGTTGCGTATGGCGCGCCCGCGCGGACCATGTGTTGAAAGCGATCTGTGATGGGGACAGAGTTCGCGTAATGCTGATAGCTTCGTGTTAATTCCTCCGAGTAACGCCTGGGACGGCTGGCGTCGCGGTGCGTGGACGCGCACCCGTGCGGCTATTTTCAGATTTCGCGGATTTTCTTATCTCATATTTCTCGGAAGAAATATTACTCACTGCAGAAATTTCACACTAAAACAACTGAATCGTGTTTTTTGTATGCAGTCGTTACGTTTCTGTCAAATCTTGCACCTTCAATTAAGTAATCAAAAGGTTCGTTAACTGATCTCGTTTAGATGAGATGAGTCAGCGAATTTTTAATTATAGTTTCGTTATGAAAAATATACTCCTGGTGTGGTACATCACTGCTGACAGAGTACCATTGGCTATGTCCTCCTGTGTTATAAGTTTTACTATAAAGAACTTGGATAACGATAGCAGGGACACCCTGCATACTGTTCCGCGTGCATCTCACCCCATATCAGGAGTCTACATGCTCATTCCCAAGGCAAACTGGAAAAGTAATCAAGTCAGTGTGCAATTTACCCGCCGTGGTTGCTCAGTGGCTATAGTGTTAGGCTGCTGAGCACGAGGTCGCGGGATCGAATCCCGGTCACGGCGGCCGCATTTCGATGGGGGCGAAATGCGAAAACACCCGTGTACTTAGATTTAGGTGCACGTTAAAGGACCCCAGGTGGTCAAAATTTCCGGAGTCTTCCACTACGGCGTGCCTCATAATCAGGGAGTGGTTTCGGCACGTGAAACCCCATAATTTAATTTTTTTAATGTGCAATTTTAAGAGACCTCGCGAGGATATATCACACACTGTTTCTAAACGGGCAAGGCTACGGCCACGTGGAACATTAGAAAACCGAGAGATAGCACGCCGTCTGAGGAAACCAAAAGACAAGCATCTCGGCTAGGTGTTAGGTACTATGCGCTGTGTGCTTGAGCGGTGCCTAGTCGAGCTGTGCCAACCACGTAATACTTGAAGGACGCAAGCTAGCACCGGGTCTTGGAACGAGCGGTAGTTGTAGTCAAGCGTGAATATTCAGGCGGAATCGTACAATGTTTACTATATCAGTGGCTGCCCAAACAAACGGTCCTGAAGCACACAACTACCGAAGATACATGCCAATCAGTAATAGAAATCGCCGAATAGGGACCTCGTAATGTCCATCAAAAATCAGATCTTCTAATTTTTCGACCGCATCAATGGGTGCGGAGAGCCAGCGGCTTTCTGCTCGCATGTCCCACGATGTAGTTCAAGAGGGGCGATACCGCCCTTCTTTTGCGCGCCTTTGCCGTTTTCCACCTACACTCGTTAAAGAGGCCTGTAGCTCGACAAGCTAACAAGACGAGGAGGTCATTTTAGCTGCAAAGATAAGTTGGTGAATAAGTGAATTGGGCGGTCGCTAATGCGCAACTGTTTCGAGGTGCCAGGAAAGGTGTACAGCTAGGCCTGTTCTTATGTGTGCCTTCATGTTAGATGAAAAATAAGTTTTTTTTTCAGACTTCCGCTCTGACTCCCTGCCGATTTCCATGCATAATGAAATACCTAAGAGCACCTTCCTCTATTATTATGCAATCTGAACCTGATGGAACACCGTGCAGGGTAAGTAAATACATAATGTTTATCTTGGTTCGTAAGGAAGATAAATCACCTAATATATGCAGCACACGCACTTTGCAGGAGCGTTTGTTGAATTGACGATGCCCGATAATAGATCATCCTTAATATGCCTAATACATATAGGCTGTAGTGTATTTTAACGAGCCGCACAAAGTTTTAATATCTAACCTATAGAGCTGAAGATGCCTTATCGCGTGATGGATTCAGGGGCGCAAGACTAAGATATTTAGCACAGCAATCAACCTAATAAGCCCTCTCTCATGTGATGCCAGTCGATTTATTCCATCGGAATGCCATGACATGCTTCTTCTGGCGGCTTCCAGCAAAACTTACTTTCTTTTCAAAGTTGCAGACCTATCATGAAATGGGAGCCACTGTTGGATTTCTGCTTTACGTCGGCATTTACCCGAGCTCTATCACATAGTTTATGCAGATTAATTAGCCGAAAGGTATCTCGTTTTGTTTTTGTTTTTTCATATTCCTTTTGTAATTAGTGTTTTTATGGTACATAAATGATCTCCAGCAAATCGAAGCGCTTGTCACTTTGTAGAGCGGGTGAGTGTAAGTGTTAAAAAATGGAGCAGGCAGCGTGCACTGAGGCATAAGTCAAAGTAGCATAAGATTTTCCAATTAGTGCGTACTAGTATCCAAGACCAGAGCTGGACTTCCCGAGTTACTAGGACAAAATGCTTTGTGCACCAAAAAGCATCAGCGTTTATGGACCCGTCTAATCTCGCAGACCCGCGCTGGTAGCAGGCCATCAAAATTACGAACAAGAAATTTTTTGCGTCCACTGATCTCAGATCGACGTAAAATGGTCTCGAGCATTCAGAAAAACTATATTACAGCTGGTAACAATAACGGTGCTTTGGATTTCGGCTACACTGTTTAACGAAAAGCAGACTATGGGCACTATCTATGCCGGTGTAGACGGCGATCTTGATAATAACATT